>NW_022595254.1:953564-1050074 GCF_009176505.1 Sitodiplosis mosellana
GCAGTGCACAAGAAAAAAAGTTGTTTGTACGGTGGGCTCTTGGTCTATACTGCCTTGCGGTCGCTGATGTAATCAACGGGTTTCAAATCATATTTGGAAAAATGGAAATGGAAGTGTTCACGTGTTAAGTCACTGATCGCATGATATTGGATTTGCTAAAATTTGATTTGACCCGGATTCTCGAACCCAATAAAAATTGATTATAAAACTCCATCAAGATTATAATTAAATTTAAAATTTCTTTTCACGAGGAAAAAGTACCGTATTCGGTTTTTGTTCTTGTATTTTTCAAAGTTTTTGCATAAAATGACATTTCCTTTGGTGAACTGTCCCTCTGTCGCTTCAATTTTAATTCAGCTCATAGCACCTGCTAGACTTGAGACAATGCAAACATATTGATATTGATTTGCTATCATTTGCATACACTCCGCAGTACGTTTTGTGGCTCGCATCCTATGCGGATACAAAAATCATGGCAGTTTCGTTCATTTTCTGACAGAAAAGACGTTGTTCGGATTCCCAACCCAGCGTCGGTTGCATATTTTTCGCATTTCGGTACGATGTCGATTTGAATTTCCGTCGAAATTCCATCCGGAATTATTAAACTATTTAAATGCAAAATCTCACCGAATTCAGCAACTCAAGAGCACTGTGCACGATTCGATTTGTGACGTACGAGAAATGCAATTGCTTCTTTGCATTTCAGATGCGATATGAGCCTCCCATTTGATCACAACAACAATGCCGGAAAATATGGGCCAAAACCGAAGTAAATATTTTCGCTCGGGAACCTGCTTACGCAATATTGAGAATTTGGTTTGAAGCAATGGTAAATGGATTGGCTGGTAAGACATTAGATTCAAAATTCAATGGAAACGTTGTTTGAATTTCATTCCCGATGAAGAAAAAATAAACAGACCGAAGGTAATGAATTCAATATGCATCAAAACCATTTCCGGATTGCGAACCAAATCGAAATTCACCGATAGACTATTCTGTGGGATTCCGGTTATAATTGTAACTCTCTTGCAGTGTTTGCTCCATGTGGATGCATCAGAAGAAATTGATATGCCGGTGGAATGGGAATTCACTTAGACGATTTTTACGTCGATGTGTAGTATATTGGCGAATAATTTGTTGATGGTGGCGGCAACGGTGTATGCAACCTGAGATTTCAACAAGCACTGTGTCGATTGCAACACCACCCAGATAACTTTCGATTGTATTATTCAAGTAGTCTCATTTGTTGATATTTATAACTCGGCCAAACGTGCTCGAGCATAATGTTGTGTACGAAAAATGGATGGAACACAAACAAAAATTTACATTTAGTACTTTGTTGAGATGGCATCTCTCAAGAGGTTTTCGGATCAGATGACAACATTTCCGGAAATGAAAACATGAGGACAAAAATGGTAGACATTTTGCACGCGCAAATAAAACTGAATTGAAAATGCGGTGAATGATATGGCTAGTGGATCGGTTGACGTTATGGAAGATGCCCTGTCATTCGCATTCAACCTTGTTCATTATATTTTAGTTGCGGCGCAATGTTCATCAGTCGACTAACAAAAAGGAGTAAATACTTGCCTCCATTCTTATCTACTTCAATTGTCTTTTTTTTGTTATGGCTGCGGCTGCTCTACGGCTAAATGTCCACAATGTTTTGTGTACATGCCTGTATCCTATACAGTCATCAACTCTGGTTGGCTATGATTGCCAGCTAATAACAGGATACACACAATGCGATAAAAGATGAAGAGAAATTCTTTTTTTCTTCGAATGAAAAGTCCTGAAAAACGTAAAAGAAAATCGATAAACGTTATATATTTTCCATCATGATGTCGTTTGCACGGCTGATGCAAAGAATGGCAGAGAAAAACCATTTTAAAAAAAGACAAAAAATATGCCGCCAGAAGCGGAACGGAAGCTGTTTCTTTTCTTTCCCGAGTGCTGCTGTTTGCACATTGGGCTTGGTGACTCGATTTGCCGGCGAAATTCAATTTAAATTATTTGCGCATACATGAATGAAGCATAAGGGCCATTCAGCGAATGCGCCTTGCTGAGTCTCTCTAATAAATTATTGATTCATTATTATGTGTTTTTGTCGTAAATTTGCCAGCGTCTCATTCTATCTGTGTCACACTCGTATTTTTTTTCCCGCCGAATCACACTTTGAGAAGAGAAAAAAAATGTTTGGTACGATACTTATAAACCGTCGTTAAGCAAATAAGTGCTGGTCGAAAAACGAAAATTTCATTTTGTTAGCAAAATATATTATGAGAGCAAATAAAAGCACATGAACATGATTCAAAAATAATTGAATTAGTTTTTTTTCTCTTGCTTCCATCACAATATTTCATATTGTGCGCGAAGCGGGTGCGAGTGCAAATGTATGACACTGCATGCATTGTGAATAAGTGCGGAAGAGAGAGAGTGAGCACTTAGTTTGAGTTCCCAATTAGCATAATTCATGCATTTTGCAGAAAAGTTTGCAAGCAAAAAATTCAATAATCATTCTGCATTTCGCTCTATTTTTCCGCTAGACCTTGAGCGCATAGCATTTTCAACTGTTTTTTTCTTCTGCACACAGCTGACAAGTTGCTCGAGATTTGCAGAAGTTTCACTTCATTTGTACGACTGCCGTCCTTGTTCATTTTGTTGCCCATTCGATAAATATAAGATGCGCATCAAAAATTTATTTGAATTCCATTGGATGATATCGCATATAAAATCGTTCAATTATAAAGTTTTTCATTACAAATAAATCGACGTAAACTTTTGTCATTGATTAAAGTTGTCGTGTGCGCAATTGTTCGAACTCATTATGTTTGACGGCACAACACAATCGGAATGTCAAAACCAATCAGCTGACAATTTTGTGGCCAACTTATTATTTTTCAACTAACTTTAATGAGTAAGATTTACGGGCGGCATAAACCAAGTAATTATAATCTCGTTGCAAGCGTCAACGGTTCGTTAACAAACATGACTGGAAAGAAGTCAAATCTAATTTTAATTTGAATTGGAGTCAAACCTCATACGACCGTTTTTCCATCATAATACGATCGACCAGCAGTGAAATGAGCACAAAAGGTGGGGAGAGAAAGAGAGAGAGATTTTAAGAAGAGGATAAACGAGAGAAGAGCAACAAGAAATCTGAAGAAAATGCTGCAGCAGACAGAAAAAAACGCCGAGAGAAATTGGTGTGCGACAAACAGAAAACATATGGCGCATAGAAAAGCGACAACGATACACAAAAAATCCCGCACAAAAATTCCAGTGTCGGTTTGAACGTTTGGTTGACAGTCTCTCGCGGTGTGTGTGCCATCCATATTTTGCCTGTCTGAATCAAGTACCGCGAGGATGAGCGCACGGCACACGCATACACAATAATATTTTTGATTATGTTTTTCGGTGGATTTTCGTTTTCTTTCATTGAAACGAACGCGCCATTCAACATTCACAGCGCACATAATTAGATTTTATATATATATATATCTCTCTTTTGTCTCCCGTTAAACGAGAATCTATTTGCATGGAGACTCATGCGCTCATGCTCAATGCTATACCGGCTGGATGTTTATTAAAATCCAAAAACTTAGTAAATTATACATAAATTCTGTGTTTGAGTCGTTCTGTGTGTCGGTTCATTTTTCTCTCTCATTGTTTGGATTTTCGGCTGAATGAAATGAAAGAACGAGGCCGCAAAACTTTGCGTTCTTCTTCATTGCTTTTGTCACGATGGATTCACCGTTACGATCGGTGAACTGGCAACGCCAGAAACAATCCCGAAAAAGATGAATATTAGAAGATACGACAATTGGCTGAATTTTTCCACGTACCATATCTCTCTCGCAGCCGCATCGGAGTTTCAGGCAAATTGTTCGGCAAAAACGAAATCCGCTTGACTTCCATCTGATCTCAAAAAGATGAGGAGAGGGAGAAAGACAGAAAATACAAATAAAAAACAGACGAGACACACCAAAATGAACTTAATATTCCAAAATGCCATAATTTATTTACAATTAAGAGATAACTTAATTCACAAAGCCAACAGAGTCGCGTGCAACGATATTGTAAAATTGGAGAAAGCGAACGGGCATCCGATTTTGAATTCACTGGAGAAAAAAAAAGAAAGAAAGAATAAATCGGAATACATATGAAATTTCTATGTATATGGATAAGTGGCTTGGTTGCAGCCGAACATAAATCACCCGATTGGATGCCTCGTAAATTGCTTGGATGTAAGTGACACTTGGAGGCAGGCAGCAACAGCAGTATTTTTGTTATTCACACATTTTCATTCCGAAGGGACTTTGCGTCATAATTTCAATTATTGCATGGGATTTTTTAATTAACATTTTATCCACATTTTGTGTCCTCACGAACTCTCTTGAATGCAAACATTCGATTTTCTGCGTTCGTTGCATAATTCCATCTTGTTGGCTCAACTTTTAAATGGGTCATCGGCAACAAATGCAAACCGATCGATTGAGTCGACTTCAAACTTTTATATGATACTGAATATTTTATGCCGTTGAGATAACGAACATGGAATGGTGAAATATTATTTCCCGGGTGATTTACACGCTTTTTTCCCGTGACAAAAATTCATCAAAATTCATCATTCGCTTCGTTAGCAATTTCATTAGGCAATCTATTTGACTCAATATCAGATTCAGCACTAATCAACAGAACAATCATAATTCAATTAGGAATTTCGCCGAAAATTTACTGCATTCAATTCATTGTCGATGGATATTGATTTCGGAGTTGTTTCGGTTCTCAATATAAATCAGCGCTATTCGAATTTAATTCCCGGTAATTTCATATTGAGCCCCTGCCAATTAATTGATTGTGCATGAGGTGGCACGGAACAGAATCTCATTTCAATCAGTTATTATTGGATATGATTGATGCAATATCGTGTCGAGTATGGAAAATGCCATTTGTATTGTTTGATTTGTACGCTAATACGTGATGACGGATATGAGTATCACCATTTTCAAGCTAAATCCAATAATAGCTGCGAATTTTTTAAAACAATAACTCCATTAATTCAGAAACCTTTCGCCAAAGAAAGCACATTTGAACTAAAATAAGCGTAAGCTCCATCAATCAAAACTATAGCCGGTTGAAAAAAGGAGATAGAAAAACCAGTAATGAATTATTATTATACAGGAGATGGGGTGTGGTGTAGAGGGAGAGAAAAACCTGAACTGAATAATGGACCGAGTCTAATTGAAATTGAAAACATGTCGTAGATTATCGTTCGGCAAACATTGAACGAAGTAATTAAGTGAAGCGTGTTAATTGCATTACACTATTGCACGGAATTAATAGAAATCAGTCGGGTGCACTGATACGTTAGCAATGGTGTACAATGTACTCGTAGGCCGGGCGATGATACCTACCGAGCACCGACCATCATCATCGTCGTTGTTATCGTTGTCGTCGATTGATGGTCCGGTGTGGGCGAGTAAACGAAAAGAAGAAGAATCTAATTTATTCAGTACAGGTGAAAGGTTATATAGCACATGCCAACACAGCCAACCGCATCTTTTATCGAAAGATCCCAATGCCATTGTTATCTGTGTATTGTCAATATTTTCATAGTGTCTCCGACGACAATGTAAGAACACTGTTTGCATATACTTTACGATGAAGTTAACTGGGTTGCCTCAAGGTAATTGCCGTAGAGTTCAAAATGACTTGGTTATATCAAGAGCGGTCGGTAGTAGTTGTGTGAGCTTCAGATTTATCTCACATATCTCATGCATTGATCGGATAACATTTCTGACATTTAACCAAATGACTCTGATATATACCGATTATGACCCGTATCTCGCCCATTTGCATTGTTCAATGCATTGCCAATGTGCAACGAAGGTGAAAATTCAACGGCACTGTGACCGTTTTTTTTTCTCCATGGGTATATCAAATCATGATGCACAGTAGTACCATATTTGCGATAACTCTGCATAATTTAAGACAGAATTCAAATCGAAATCGAATGCATCGGATGGAATATGGCAACGACAACAACAACGGCAAAATTGAGTGACTTCGTTTCGGTCAATGTATCGATTTGCTTAAATCCATTTTGTACGTTGCCACAATTTGCGTGAAATGGCTATTTTGTATCCATGCACACATTTTAATTGAGCTGTCGAGAGAGACATTTTGTGTCCACATTTTTCTACTGTTTAATCCAATTTTTTCTTCCGATATACCGGTATATATTTATTTGGGTTACGTTTTTTGTTTCATTTTATCCACCAATATCGAGGCTTACCACGTTAGCATGCGCTGACCCATTGGAAAAACGGCAGATTAAAATTCCATTGGCTCAAGAGTACTTTGTTGCCTCGTGAACGTGTTCGATGATTCGAGCTGTTTGCATACGGCCACTAAAATGATTTAATGTGGTTCATTTAATCCCGACTGTGTCGATTAGTGTGTCTAACCGTTCAATCGCTTGCGCTCATCGTTCAAAACAAGTTTGGTGGAATTACTAATGCACCACACTTCATGTAATGTATGCACTATACTAATTCTGCTGCACAGATACACAGCCAAAGTATTCTCTACCTCAAATGCACCCATCAGATGAGGCTTTCTCATCTATTTATTGAATGACCTAATTTCTCACAATTTTTTTTTGTTCACTCTTATTGCATTCAGACGGCTTTTTATTCACCATTACAAATAATACGCTTACGTTTGTTAAATTATGGTTCAGAAAATTAAAATAACAAACACGTTTCAATTTCATTTATGTCGCATATGAAACAAAAAAGACTTGAAAAGCATAATGAAAGCGATCAGATTACAGCCATGGGATTTAAAATAAATGAATCATTTTGAGTTGTAAAACACACATTTGCATGGACTTGACCTGCGACAGCCGATCAATATTTCATCAAACGATACAAATGCACATCATCACTTTAACACTGCGCGCGTTTCGATCATGCTGTCATGTGTCGTTGTGTGCAAATTAGCACATTCTCTTTATATATTAAAAACTCATTTCGCGAAAATCAGCTTACACATAACATGTTTATTACATGAAATGCATTTCAAAGTAGTTTCAACCCATCGCGTATTTTATTACACTCAATTCAATATTATATATGTATATAAAATAGTTGCGATACAAATTTCTGGTAATCCTCATTTGAGTTTTACACACGCACACACTCACACACCAAAAATTGAAATTCAAATTAAAATGATAATGATAACGGGAAATTCTTAGAATAACACACAGTGCGAATGAATTCCATTTAATTAATATCAAAAATTCAATGAATTCATAATAAAGTTTTAATCAATATGGCATTTTTGTTCTCGGTTGAAAAAAAATCACATTTTTCTCTGAAGCTTCAGCGCATTAACTTTTTCCATTGAAATTATTAAAAAAATGACACATTGTCATCTCACTCACCCTATGAATTTTGATGGCCTGATGACAACAGACACACACATATTTGAAATTACAACATTTTTTCCCCGAAAATTCATGATATTCGGTTGGTGGAAATTATTGTAATACATTGCATTATATCCCCATAAAAACATAGTTGTGAAAAGCATGGTATTGCTTTGACACCGGGCACTTTGATGTGTATCGGATTTGTTATGTTAATACTTATAAATTATTGAATCGTCAGATTTTAAGCGTATTGAATTTTAAGCTGATTTGAATATTATAACGGGGAAGCGATGCAACATTTTGCAAACGTTAGAATTGGCTTCCAATGTATTGGTAACTTCTTAAAATTCCCTCTACTTATTCAGCATTGACGATTTTATTGTGTTCAATCGAAAATTCGTGAAAATATTTGGAATTTTTTCAAACATTTCCACAAAAAATGGTCATTTCGTGACTTTTTCTGAGGTCATGTCGGCGGTTTGCTTATTTTGACCAAAATTCTAAGAATTTTTGTCGATGTTTTGCATAATATGATGTATTTAGTTCCATCCTTTAAGTATCAGATGGTTTTGTATCCATTTACAATCACCTTTGGTTGAATTTTCCATCATTTTCCCACGCATGAATCGGAGCCCATATGTCATGGCCGATTGGCCGTTTTCGGGTCGTCCAACAGCTTTACAGATAATTGTAAAAATGCAGGAATGCTCTAAAGAGCACCCAAAATAATAAATAATATCAATACAAATCACAAAAATGTCAATAGCTCGCATTTTTTGCATAAAATTGTGAGTGCGTCTATAATTATTTCGCACTTTCATCTCGCCAAAAACAGAAAAATCAACGAAAAAATAGGAAATTTGAAATCCTTTTGGGTAAATCTCTTTGTGATGTATTCGTAAATGGCCCTTAGTAAAATAATAAAACTGCGACAATATTTGCGTTTATTTTTAAGAAAATTGAAAAAATAAAAGTGCGCCTATAATTATTTCGGGGAGTGTATGCCATGATGTACTGCATCGAATTATTCACATTTTCAATAACACAACAGGCAGCGTCATAATTTCATTCGCCAGAGATAATTTGACGGCAGATATTGGAAACTGGTGTGATGTAGTGCAATGGATTTTAGAGCATAAACGGATAGAGAATTGTATAGTTTTCTCATAATATGTGTTGTGTTCACGCCATGCGAATTGATTACATTGCAATCGATATGAACTCGTTGTCTTTTTGTCGAACTGAATAAATTCATCATCAATGCCTGCATTGCAAATGATGCCAAGCTTATCATATTCATACCAACTAATGCAAAGTGATATCGATGTACTAAAAATATTTTGGTGTCTGGAAATTTCATTCCAAAAATGGCAAAGAAAGCACCAAATTGGCAACCAAACTGCATCAAATTCACAAACAACGATCGATCAGTGTCTCTCTCTCACGAAAATGACATGGTAAAATTGGCAATAAAATAAATTACATTTTATATTCATTTGGCTCAATGAGCACATCATTTCCATTTATATACATACATCGATATACTGATTTAAATCGGTGTGTATACAATTGATAGCGCAAACCAACAAATGTCGGTCGTTTGATCGAAATTATTTGTTAATTTTGTGACTGTGCCCATATTTTTTTTACTGTGATTTTATTCCGTTTACCAGAGCGGCGAAAAAAATCGTAAATAAATCAAAGAGTTGAACAAAAAAGCCACGTCAAAAAACGAGTAGAATTCAAAAACGATTGAACGAATGGGCAAAAAACAAAGCGATTGACGATTCGTGCATTTGGTGCTCAGTTTCAATTTCTATTTGACTCATGAAATTGAGCTGAAAGTGTCGAAAGCCTGACTGACATACGACTAAGATGATGGTGGTGGTGGTGTTTTTTTTCTTTAGTTCCGAGTACGGACTCTTTGTTTGGTTTTAACACGAAAACAAACGAGCAAAAAACACTTTTCTGCTCGTCATTGTGACGAGTTGCTGCTTTCGCTTGGACCGCATGCAATGTAATACACAGACACGAAGTGATGAAGTCATCAGAATTGATTTGGATAGATATTGGGCTTTAGAAGAGTTTTTTCTCCGTTAGTCTGACCGTAAATTCCAGAGAAAACACTTTTGAACCAAAAAAAAGTTTAAATCAAGCAAATCGAAGCGATAATTTTTTGTCCAGCATCTTATTGATTCGTGTCGGTTGAACAAACTGGAAAAATAATGAAATAATAATATCGTTACTCCGATGATACGACCCACAAAAACAACAACAACAAATAACCTTCATCACTGACGAGCATCGATCGGCCGAAATTAAAGCAATACACGAAAAGAGAGAGAGAGAAACGAAAGATAGCATCTCGAAATGGAAACGAAGACGGAAAAATCGTAATTGAATTAAGCCCTCACCAAATCGAATGACACAAATTGATAGCATAAAATGCATGATGTCAATCGATTGCTTGTAATTGCATTAATAAAATGTACGGAACGATTTCGGTCGGTGCGTGTTAATGATTTGTGCCATTTATATCTGTGGGTGAATCTTATCGAGTCAATGATTCGTTCAAGATGCGAGCGCTTGTTTATTTTCCTTCGATTGATTGAGATTTCTATGCGTATCTTTCTATATATATCACACACCCGCAGCGAATGTTCGATTCATTAGCGGTTCCAGTCATATTTTGTTTGTCATTTGGCCAGCGACAACGAAATGATTGCTATTCATTCCTTCACTGTGTGACAGTCGCAGGCGAAATTCCATCTCTTGCTAACCTTTGACCTGGTTATTTTTGCTATGTGCATTCGTGCATAAACAAAAACACATGTTTCTCATCTCAATTTATACGCCGTTTCCGTTGCTATGCGCGTCCACGCTCCATCATCATTGGTGACGTTGAAAAATCGACCAATACACAACAGGCACAAATTCCACCAGCGCAAAATGAATATGTTACGAAATTCGTTTCAGTTTTCCGCTTAATTTAACCAATCTCGAAAAAAAAACTCCCGCAATGGAAATAAAAACCATCACAATTTTTGTGGCTCGATGTGACAATTGAACAGGCACAGTCAGAATTGCGTTTACTTTCGAATGGAATTCAATTTCAGAGTGCATGTTTGCTGTCGCGAATTGATCCGATAAGGAAAATGAAAGTGAACTGACACAAATCACAATATCGACAAGCAACAACAGCATCACCACTACCATCAGTAGCAGCGTAGTCCGTTGAATTGAAAAAGACTCGTTCCATGTCTAGACGATAAAACGAGACGCGTGCGATTATTCTTGGAATTTGTGTGTGATGGTGCCATTTTTTATGCTTTCACAATGAAAATCTTATAAAACGATTGAATGCATGTTCACCACGTTTTCGTGAAATTCTCATTCTTTTTTCACACACATCGTAAAAGATCTGGGAGTTTTCCCATTCAAATTTGAGCCATTGCAAAAATAATCAAGCGCTTAACTTACAATTTGGTTTCGTTTTAATTTAGAAAAACCGAAAAGTAAAACAGCAAAAAAAACTTTGCGAGTAACTACAATGTATAACACACACATACTCACGAAATTTTTTTTTAGAGCAATTTAAATGGAAGTTGAAATTGGAATGAAATATATTCGAGTCTATAGACATGCGGCTCTCACCATGTTTTTACTAGCATTTCCATTTAGCGTATGAGTAGAACAAATAAAAGTTCTTGCAATTCTCTCTCTCTCTTTCTCCATCTCTGTTTCTCTCGGTTTTCCGTAATTTCGCTTTCTGTTCGCGTGCGATTTATTCGTCATGTTTTCCCATGCTGCGTTTTTTTCTCTCGCTCTGTTCTCTCTTTCTCTCTGTATGTGTGAGTGAGTGTTTATTTGCCCAGCAACTTGCAACTTAATACATTTAAATAATATTCCAAAAGTTTAAGCCCCGTTTTATTTAACTGCATTTTTATGCCATGTTTTTCTATTTTTTTATTCCTGTGCGTTTCCATTCCGCTTTGTTGTCGTTTGTAACTTTTTGCTGTTGTAATGTGTGCAAGCTGCTTTTTTATATGTTTTCATTTCGCTTAGTTTTTTTCTGTCGGATGGCTTGGGTGTAAATGGATGGTGCACAGACACAGGCCAGCACACGGAATCATCAATTTTATGCATTTTCCTGTCTTCAGAATGAATTCGTTGTTCGAATGAACAAACAGAACATATGAAAAACGGCCAGCAAAGGGCTGTGTGTTACCAGGACATTGCATAGAAATATCCAAATAACCATCGCTTGTGAGCCATTTCACTGTTGCACAGGTCGCTAGATCTCGTGCATTTCCGGTTTGCAATTGAGCATTTTTGTACTTGCATGGAAAATCCTATTACGCTCCGGCCAGCAAAAAGGGTGCACTCAAATGAGGGAGGCAAAGAGCAAACAAGCGAACAAATAGCCAACGGGAGCATGAGCTTATCAGAGTCGAACGACAGCGATATAGAGACAAGAACCGCACAAACATGTCGTTAATTGGAATCTCAGGGATGTTTGCGTGCGAATGCATGGAACGCGTGCTGTTGCAGCACCAAAGCTGAACACGCTGGCTGTGTGCAATTACATCCGGCCATCGCAACCGATTGACCGTTACGACAAACGCTTTTCCTTCCACACATAAATTAATCAATGGCCATTGGCCAATGCGTTTGCATTTACTCAGCGGGCACATTCAAATCACCCATTGGTATTGCACAAGTATTCCCCTGCATTCAGAAATTGTGTCAGTATAAAATGGATCAGAATAAACGTAAACGTTTCAGATTATGGCAAATTTATTTCGGCCACGTTCGATGTCGTGTTGAGTGCAACATTATGCGTTTATGGCCAACGTTTGGGCTTTGCACACTTGAATGCAATTTGTTTTCTTTGAGCTATTCAACCATTACAAATCCGGATTGGCATGAATGTAGCTGCTTTTGAATACAGCGTCATTTCAAATGTTTTATCCAATTTTTCCCTCTGACCGAGGATCATTCCACCGAAGAAGGAAAAAATGCAAGAGAATTTCAATTACACATAGCAAAAACAACATCCATTTTTTTCTGTTCTCGCCAACAAACATTTATTTTGGCAACGCATTAATTTAATCTCAGGATTTTCTGGGGTGTCTGTGCCACGGAGCAAGTAGGTGAAATAAATCGAAATGTAAATAATGGCATTTGCTGCACAGAAGGAAAAACTTTTCCCGCAAAGTTGAAAAGTCGAACATTTCATTAGATCGAAAGGAAACAGTGAAACAAATGAAATAGTTTGAATAGAAAGGGGTGTTTTTTGTCAAACGATGCAAATGGAACGCATTTTATTGCCAGTTTCCTGTATCCGATTCAATCGGTTTGCTGATAAATGTATATGTGGAAGTTTCCTTTCGAATGGCATGTGCGTTTTGTTCATGCAAAGCCGAAAGATTATGCTGTGGCTTCATGGCCACATGAAACGCAAAATGTATTCATTTTAAATTTTGAATGTGTATGTATATGCATAAAACGAAGTGAATGTCTTAACTCGTACGCTTTGCATTGATTTCAATCTCCGCGTCACTCTCTCTCTCTCACTCCCTGTCTAATAGAAGTTACACATGCAATTAATGCTTTGTTCGTCATTTTCTTTGGCAAACAAGTGAAATTACCATTTATTTGGGTGCAGACGTTTTGTTGTTTTTTCTGTGTGTGTCAAATTTGGTCATTTATTATCCACTTAATGCGCGAAATGAAAGGGGAAACGCAAAGTGACCATTAATCATTCTAATTTCCTAACTCGTTTTTCATATGAAATGGCTTTTGGTTCAAAGACCACCGACTCATTACGAGCGAATTGACGCAAACAAACCACTATATACAGTTGCTGCCTCGTTTTTTCTTCATTTGGTTAGTGCCTGGATTTGATTTGTCCATTGGGTGGAATTTTCCGAGTGAAAAATAAATGATGTTGTCACAAAACTGCTCACTTTTGAATGATGGATAAACTGAAATGACACACGAGCTAAAAATAGAGCACATTAGTTGTTTTTTAGCAAATTAGCACAATGTCAAATGCTGTTGATGCACGACCACAACATGTGGATTTCGAACATGCATTTTAAATATTTGCCACACTGCATATATCAACGAATTCAAAATGAGCCAGCGAGAGAGATGGTCGATGAAAATATCAATTCACTCAATAGATTTCAAAGCCCCAACACATCATGATTATAGCAAACAACGTAATTTTACCATTCATTCGAAATTGTGCAATATAAATAATTATAAACACTGCCGCATTCCCATGGGCGCAATCGTGCTGCTGAACAAAGTCATACACTCGCACACAAAGTCACAATCAATATATGAATTGTTTTAATTTTGGGACTTTTTTCTAAATAAACGCAGCCAACATTTATTTATCTGTATATCAGTTGAACACGTGACGATAATTATATCGTGGCGAGCAAAATGAAATAGTGTAGCGGAGAAGAAACAAACAAAAATAGACCAAAAACATCAATTCCGCATTAAAGCGATAAAAAACAATTTCGTATAATCTGGTGGGTTTTTGAGTGAAGCGCACGCCCAACGGTATTGTTTCGACGGAACAATGAATTAAATGCGAACATGTCAAAAATTGCTATCGAATTTGTTTTTTTTTTAACGGATAATTAAAATTCGAACTGAAATGAAAAGAAGAAAAAAAAAGAACGGTCAGCACTCACCCATAAAACCAGCAAATTAAAGTGAAAACAAGAGATGACTTGTGATTGGATTAAACTGTCACATTGGATTGTACAGTACACACACAACACCCCGACACCAAATGGAACCATATCGATCAAAGGCAGAAATTGACGAAAAAAAAATGAAAATAAGCGTTAAATGTTCCTAAAATATGAGCGCAACAATCAGTAATAACGGTGAAATAGTAGCAATTACATTGGAATTGTTTTAATGTTGCTTACACACGCATCGCACCGCTAAGCCGAATTCAGATAAATACGAACCAAATGGTAGAACGATACAACGAAATCAGCTTTTTGTTACGACAGAATGAAAGAAAAAAATACTGAAATATTCCCCGAAATAAACCAGCACCATCATGAACAGAAAACACCAAAATGAGTACACAATCAAACCGTAATAGTTTCGAATGAGTTTTTTTCCCTTTGTTTGGTTTAAATTTATTTATCCAACACTTTTCGACAGCTATCTTCAGATATGTGAATATATCACGAACATTCACCGCCTTTTCAATCAATTTGTGATGAAAATATGGCATATTTCTGACATTTATGATAACTGAAGCGAGAAAAAACGGTTCCCAGTTCCGAATGCAGTAGTGTTTTTTCCTGTTGGTGCTGCAATTGATGGATGTGTTTGAGTGGTTGTTTTTTTTTCTGCTTAGATCTAACGCATCGATAAGATTGATTGCATTCCATTCGCTCAATTTAATTAATGAAGAAAAATTCGATTAATTTTCCCGACTTTGGAAATGATGTGCCGTGCTGAACTGAGTACAAAGTGACAGGGCGCCGCGTTATGTGCGGTTGGGAATATCAGTGATTGTTATCGCTATTCCCAATACGAGAATTCCAAAGTGATAAAAATGAGCGTGCACACTGCACACACCGACCGAGAATAAAATTGATAGGAATTACAGGAATCAATTCGATGGTGAAGAAAGCATAATTTGATTGGATGACAAAACCATTGCGTTGTTACGTGTCTAAATTTATTGTGTTGATGATATTGGATTAGACACGTGCGATCACTATCATTATGGGCTGAGGGTGCGCGCATAAAAAAACAAACACACATTAAGAGATTTTCGTCAAGATATTGAATTTTCGTTCCAATTATATGTGCCATTCTTCCCCTTGCGATGCCTCTCTTTGATTTGTGATGAAAAAAATGCAATTTTCGACGTTAATTTCGACCGAACAAAAAAAAAATGAAGAAAAAATAATCGAAATATTGTCGGCAATGTAACTCATTTGAAACTATATTCCAATTGACGCCATTGAAATATGCCATAATTCACTGAATAACGAGGGGAGAGAGAAAGTCAGAAAAAAAAAGCAGTTGGCTCCCAATGAAAACAATGCTAATGTGCTTCAGAAAGTTATCGTCGTCGCTTGTGAACAAAGTGCGAACAAAAACTACTTTTGTACAGCAGTAGCAACAACAACACCGACTACGACGATGAAAAAAAAGAACACACGAAATATAATTCCAACGAGAGTGCACAAACTTTTTCAATCGCTATTTCTATCCCGAGTGGTGCTGGCTGGCAATGTGTTCGCTCCCAACGTTTATGATTCAATATAGCCGACGAACACACAGAGAAAGTTAGTTGAGAAGTGGCTTTACAGCGAATGGGTCAATGAATCAGTGTTATTGAAAAAAAAAGTTTGCTCAAACACACACGTACATACACGAAAGAAAATGTGCACACTGAATTCACAGAGTGTTAAACTCACTGCTAAATGCTGATATGTTTCACACAAAGGAAACTCCGTTGGCTTTGCGACGCGACTCCCAACGAAACCACATTGAACACGCTATCCCACGGCGTTTTTCATAATTTCCTTTTCCACCGCAAACAAAAAAATTGCTGGCACATTTCTTCATCGTCTACCTTTTTTCGAGTGCAACGGCTAAACGAACATTCGGCTGCAGTTTTCGTCCACATAAAATATTAAACATGTAAACACGGGCTGAAAAGACTGTACAGATTTTCTCGCATTTTCGCCACCATTTCCATGCAACCAAATTGAACGCACATCCATTGGTTACCTTTTCATATTCTGTTTATGAAAATTCAGCTTTCACCAACGATTCGGAACTCTCAAATTAGAAATTTGGTTTTAATAGCTCCTCAAATAAAAGAGACATTTTTATTTTCTTACATTTCTATTTATTCAAATAATTTCATACGAAAATGGCTCATTTCCTAATAACTATTTCCATTTAAGTAAGTACAAGTTCCTATTACGATTAGTTTAGGTTACAACACCAGCATCTACCGTTTTTCGAGCGAAAATCGGTGTGTTTACGCCAATGACAGGATTCATCTCTCTTACCTAAATGAAATCGGAACAAAATTGAATATTATAAACTTCAGAAACTTTTCTTCCAAGTATTATTGTTTCCTTTTTACCTCGCTCTTTGAACCAACATCTGGCGTACTTGTGATTAGTAAATTTGTATTGCGGGCATCCTGGTTCCACACTGTATGTTGGTACCTATGGATGACATTCGAACCCATTAATGGACAAGCAAATTATTAACACAATCAAAGTAAATGCAACTTTCATTTTGCAAAAACTTTATTTGCTCGGTTTACTAGACTTAAGTCAATGGTTTGACAAGGACTCAGTAGAGGTTGTTCAAGGACTGATGTCAACGCTGTTTTTTATTGTCATGTAAATGCATCCATACCAAGTGAATTAACCATACCGTGCATCCATATCTGCACTGAAAAAAAAATGTTCGTGATTAGTCTGAAACGGGTCACGACTCCTACTCATGGTCAGAAATAACAAATAAACCAAAAAAATCTCTAAAATATAATCGTTTCTCCACATTTGAGATTAAAATGGATTTAGTAAAATCTTTTCCATATTTCTCTGTATGTGGAAACAATTTTTTTTCTTCATTTAATCGTCTGAGAATAGGTTTGTTCGTTGATATTTGCAACAGAGCTTATCAGTTCAAGTCGCTATCGCCATAACTAACATCAAATTGTCGGTGCATTTTGAAGAGATTTTTTTCCGAAGGCGGCACATGTTCCTCCGAATAATATTCGTCACATCTCAATGACAAATTTATGCTGACCGTATCCTTTTTTAAAACTTATCACAAGGTTCAGATTGGAAATATTGTCTACGATTGTTATTGCAATCCGAATGAACAAAATGGCTGATTATTTCGTTCGTTCACAACTCAAATGAATTTGTGATGGCAAGTCCCAGAACAAATGTCTGATGTGTGCAAAACCACCAATTATGTGCTTTGAAATCGAAACTTCAAATATATTTGTAAATATAAAATATGTAAACATATTTGGATACTATTAATGATTCGCAATTCTGTTTGCCTAGCTGCTGAATCAGCAGTGCTGATGCAAATAAAATACAAATGTTCCGGTTTGTGTTCAACCAATTCAACCACACAAAAATTTTCTATTTCAAAGAAGTCAAATGAAAACAAGTTGAAATTCAATAAATTCTTAGAATAAATGGTTGGTGCATTCCAGTGTGGCCATATTAATTACTTCATTTTTAAGCCAAGATTGCGTGAGACGGCAGAAATATCGATTTGATCTGGCTGTACATCGGCGGTTACATTATTTTCCAAGAAATTATTATTTTCCACAAACAAATTGTTTGGTATTTGAACAACTTTTTTGCCTTCTTCAATTTGCGTGGCGTTTCCAATTAGCAACAACGATTATTTCTTAGGTAAATTTTCCGTCCAAAAGATCAATAGCAACAAAAGTATCACGATCAAAAGGAAATATATCTTTTTTACAGGGGCTAAGAATCGCACACTCACTTCCATCATTTCCGAAATATTCATAAAAATTGAAAAATGGAGGATATACGCGATTTGGAAGTTCAATCACTTTATTGCGCGACAGTAATACTGATTCATAGTGGATTTATGTGTTGAAACTGACAAACATTGTCAACGGTAAATTTGAATTTCTCTACGAACGATTGCACAGATGTTTCCAAAGGTACACAATTGTTCGATTTAAATAATGTAGAAACAACATAAATTTGACCTAAAACTCAACAATAAATTAAAGAAGCATTTGAACACCGTGGAAATATAAATGGAAAGTGGTAGCCAAATTATTAAATCCAATTGAAAATACTCGGAAATTCCATTTTAAATTCCTATTTATTTTAATTGACGTAATTAATGAAATACGATTTTGTATTTTTAAATGTAACAAAATGATTAAAATTAACAAATATTGAATGCACAAATCTAATCCTAATTGTTACAACGAAAAGCTTTGTTTATGTTACACACAACACGGTTCGTGTACTTTTCGTACAATTCCATTTCATTTACAAAATGTAATAAAACCATGTAAGATGTTTGAATTGGTTTAATTCAAACCATACATTCATTGAAACAAAGCATTTTATTTGGCTAATGCCAATAACTCGATTCCAACACAAAGGAAAATCAATGCTTCCGATAGACACTCGTATGGTTAGCACGCAGTAAATTAATTGAACTCAAATCGAAACATTCTAATCAAAATGATAAGAACCTGGCAATTTCAAAGTGAATTGTTGCCATTCAGGTAGTTACGAGGAAGTTGAATCGTTTTTTGAGTCAAGTAATTTGTGTGAAATTAACAAAGGACAATTGAAAATCATCAAAGCACAAATCAAATGGTGAATTTGCAATTGGGGCATTTGAAATCGATGTAAGTTGTATTTCTTGGTAACATTTCAATCAACCACCCAGATTGCAATCTGTTGGTTTTCTTTTGGGAAATCAATAGGCTTTCAGCCATAAATCAAATCACATTTTGGAATGTTGCAATCGCGATGAAATGTATCGAAGTTATAGTACTGGTCACAATTTGCGTGGCACAAAGTGATTTCATGAGAAAATTCTTCGGTGGTTATGTGTTGGCTTCACAAATGAATGTTCAAATGACGCTTATCAAAGAAATACTGATATATGAGCTGTTTCTCAGAGAATCAACTAATAATTATATATATATAGCGAGAAAAATAGTTTGTCTATAACGAATATGGCAAGGCAATAGTCACATACATCTGCATATATATATATATTCAATGCAATTAATTGCAATTTAGCTAAAGTACAATCAGTTTTTGTTCCATTTTGCAAAGTTGCTTTAATGTAAGAATATTAGATTTGTGACACACTTCAAAAATGCTTTCAGCAAAATTGGAACGGTTTTTTAATCGAATTCACAAGTTTCGGGCCATTTTAAGTTGAAGTCATGTTTTGAACTTCATAGCGCTTGGTCTTTCGCTGAAAATTCATCAATTTAAAAATGAGAAATTAGCAATCAAACCCCATAAAGAAAACAAGATAAAACTACGCGTATGAGTTATCGAATATCCTAATTTGTGGGTTGTTACGTCTGGTTGTATGGAAAAAGTGGAGCAGATTCCATCAAATATTTATTGGTATTTGATTGATTTTCATCGCATCTATACGTTGGAGTGGATCATCAATCATTTATGTGTTGAAAAAGAACCAAAAACCCACACATACGCAACGCATGCAAGCAAGCAGTCAAACGGAATTCACTGGTTCCACATTCACTTTAAAATGATTGAGGCCGTAATGTATCAGTCAGGATGAACAACAAAATATGGCTTCTGATGAAGATATAGGCACGGAAAAGTGATGAAATGTCAATTCTTTTATTTCTATGCTTTTATTTACGTGCGTTTGAATGCTCCAGGCTCTTTTTTCTCCATGGCCAACTTAATTTATATGATGTCAACATTTTATCAACCAATGCGTCTTTCATTTATTTATTACTCTTTCACTCAAACGCAGATGTTTCAAGTGGTTTTTATGATGAAATATTTCGCAAATTCACATCGCATGGAACGAATTCGATGATTGTGTGTAGTATATATGGCTGTTGCAATTTAGATGATTATCACCAAAGTTGAGCAAAGTTTCTTCTATAGAGCGGGAAAGAGTGATAACATTTCATGACCTTTTCCGGACATCAGCAGAATCGAACAATGTGGTTTGAGTTGGGCCACCAGTTTTCGAAAAATGAGCATGACGAAAGCAAACGACGGAGGGAGGATGCGAAACAAGAGCTTTCGCTAATTTATGACATGTTTTCATGATGACGGTGCAACGCACCAAAGTTTTAACTGAATCAATGGGACCGCATCAAATATGGGAAAATCAAGTTTAAAAAAAGCCATCAAATTGAATATTTTGAATATGAAGAATTGCGTCTGAGTGCACGTCGATGGGTTGGCTATTCAATGCGTTTGCTGCACCGCAATCCACTGGTCAACAGCGATCGACAGCGACGGAAAAAAAGAGCCGAATAACAGGAACCTGTTTTGCATTTTACATTTCTCAAGTGACACCACGATAATTTATTATGATTTGTTGCGGGAACGCGAATACAGCACCAGACTGTCGACGTATTTTGGAATAGTGACTTCTATGGAACGAACGCAATCTAATTGTAAAAAAAGCACGCGCCATTGAAACGGCGAAAATTTATTTGTTTGTCTGCTATTCATGCTGAGCTCAAAACATTGACTGTGCAAAAGCGTTCGATGCTCGGCGGTGGCCGTAGACACCACAAACCCTTTCAGTGGCACTTCCATTTTGATGCGAGGTGAACGCAATCGAGACTTAAATTCTGGCACTGAAACCAATGACACTTGACAATATCAATGATGAATGAATTTATGTGCGCCTTGTCCCATGGCGGCTCTTTCAAACGCATCGAACCATTATAATGGCATAAAAAATATACCAGTCGACGATTTGGCCATCGTCAATTCATTGCATTGAATCTATTGATGGTATTTGTATTATTTTTCGTCAGAAAATATAAATTAAATCGAAATCGGAGGGTTCGATGGAATCGAGTTGGTTTCGTATTTCTAAAGAAACGATACTCATTTCTTGGAAAAAGGATAAGTTTTTTTGGAAGTTTACAAGTGTTGGCTGGAATAAAGAGCGACACATTGACAAAAGATCTTCATTTAGCTGGCTTTTGGTTGTTGCGTCAAAGAAGTCGTCTGTCACTTTTACAAACGAAGTTAATGAAAAGACAAAACCGACATCGAAATTCTTCGAATAGACATCGCAAGCATGCGACGAATAATTGATGTAATCCAGTTGCAAAGTTCTAAAATTTATAAAATTGATGATTTTCAAAACGTGTTCTGCTGTGTCTGTGATCGAATGTCAGTTAACCTGATTTGGACAGTTATTGCCATATGTTTGATGAAAGTTTCAGGAGGAAAATTCCTTGAATCGCATCAAAGGACCAACAGATAAACATACCGCTATGGCATTTGACTCAATCGATGAGAGAGTGTGTTGAGGCTAATACCATTGGCAAGTGTATATAACATGGATCAATTGCAACTAGTCGAAAACGACATTTTACACCCCATTACTTGTACTCAAAACATGCACAGTACAGAGTACACACACACGGCATTCACAGTTGAACGAATTTCATTTTTTGCCCTAGATAAGCTTAAGGTCCATTCAATTGATTTAATATTTATTGGTATCCTCTCCAGAGGCCAATAATCAGTAATACCGATTTCCTAGTAATTACTGTCAGGGCCATTCAATTGGAATCTCGCTTAATGACTATTTAATTGGTTTTTCCGAAGACGCATCAGCTATATAAGTTTCAAATCAATTCTCGCACATTTATCGATTCTGAAATGTGTGTATGATTGATGAGCATGAGAGCGAGTGACAACGAATATCGTCACTCACAAAAAAACATCGAATGCTGTAAACATTTTTCCCATCAAGGAACTAGAAGTGAATTGAACAGCTTAACTCCATCCCGAAAATATCACATGGAATATGTCAAGCTGAGTGGTGCAACTTCCCTTCGGCCACAATGAATGTTCATTTGCAAAGCAAATCCGCTCTTGTATTCGATGCCAAAAGTAAGTTTCGAACCAATTCTTCGAATGTCGGTTATTACAGGGATTTAGTGAATTACCACTTTTTCTTGGTGAATTGCATGCAACGATGTCTTTTCTTTCAACTGATGTTTGTATTTTATCCAAGGTTCAACCTATAAATAACATTTGAACTGGAAAATTTCGTCCTTTGCTCAAATGCACTTTATGCACTTTGGTTTTGTTATACCAGCAATGAACGTGAAATCCATGGTTTGACTGAATTTATAATTGCTTTGCATTTCCGGAAATTCACCGTAGTTTCTGTACGGATTTGAATATGATTGCCATCAACATTGGATTAAGATTGAATGAATATTATTAGTTTTCAGAAAATGTTGATGCGTTTTGCATTTCCCAAATTTGCGGTTTTTTGTTTCGAGAAAATTGCTGAATACTGTTGGATAGAGAAATCCAAATTGATGAAATTATTTACCAAAATTGCATGAAACTACAAATACAATGCGATGTACGTTCATCGTGGTTATGGAAGTGGTAATTATTTTCATGAAATAGGATTCGGTGGGCAAACTTCACAAAATGATTCGAAGCAAATGTTATTGAATGAATGAATACTTTAGTTTCGGTTATGAGCATATTCTAAATGATGAAAACATTGATGAATGGTTCGTTGAAATTTGATATAAAAACCATATCTATTTTTAGTTTGCATGAAACAGCAATAAATTTCAAAAATTTTAATATTCTGAATGGAAATATTTTCCAAATCATAAACTGCACGTTTCGATTATCACGGCCAGAATTTTATCATTGAAATTGTAAAATTCTGGCGCCTCACGGAATGGCAATATCATCGCATGGCGGATGTGGTTTACTGTCATTAGATATGTATTTGCATCAATAGACGTCACATGGGATTCTCCCCAGAATGCATGTGAATCTTGGTGGTGTTGTTGTTTTGTTTTTGCGGAAATTGAAACTAAACCAATCGAACCAGCACTAGTTCTGCATCAACAGCAACAGAGGCAACAGCCACTTCAAAAAGCTGTTCGAGGAAGTGAAAAATACAAAATAGAAGCAGGTGGTTGGAACAGATTGGTTTCGTGGATTCAGTTTTAAGCTCATCCATGTTTCCATTGTGCGCTATATATTCATCCGCTCGGTCGCATTCACTTTCATATTATTTTTCGTCTGTGTCCGGAATCAACATTGAAATCGACATACACAAAGTGAATCGGGCGCAGAAAAAATGTATGGCAAACGGAATTGAACTATTGCGGATAAACAGAAGAGAGCGGCAGCTTATCGATACTGAGAGTTTAAACATGTTTTCCACGTTTTGTGCAAATTCAAATGGCAACCATGACAGTGGCATTGGTTAGCATCGAAATGTTTGCTGCCAAATCAAAATATAATTCGATTCTCTGGTGATTTTCAGCAGACACAATTGTCTCGTTCCAATCCGGCAGGAGCATCATCAACAGCGGCAGCAGCGCCGATACTATGCCTATTATGTAGATTGCGTCGAAAGTGATGTCAAATTATCTCGATGATTTCATGTATTCAACTTAAAAGTTCG
Source organism: Sitodiplosis mosellana (assembly GCF_009176505.1). Classification (NCBI taxonomy): domain Eukaryota; kingdom Metazoa; phylum Arthropoda; class Insecta; order Diptera; family Cecidomyiidae; genus Sitodiplosis; species Sitodiplosis mosellana. Next base: position 977,242 of record NW_022595254.1, read on the forward strand.
ATTGAACCGCAAGCGATTCCCACTCTTTTGAAAATTACTCAGCGAAATTCTTTAAATTGCGAACGGAAATTCCGTTTTCATAAATTCCACAAACAAGAGAATTTCAACTGGGTTTCGGATTATTTCCGACAAAATCAATGCTATCAAATTGATTGAAATATAAATTGATTGTTGATCCGATAATACAATGATCAATATTGAAGCATTTAATGGCATCAAAACGGAATGACATAAGTTTTCAAAACGGTGAAAAGAATATTGCTATAAACGATGGATTTGATGTTAGTCATCAGTTTACAATGTCGTCGTCATCGTCGTCGTTGCCACGATTTTTCAAATGGGCAATAATAATTTTTAAAGTTGAACGCGATAAGACCGACACTTTAATGCTGACAACCATATTCCAATTTTAATGCGAACAACGCGTTATGGTTTCTACTCATTTTTCGCTTCGTTCTTGTTACGTTTCTTTTTTCATAAATATTACATTTTTACAACTTCATACTGATAAGAAGTATGTCGCAGCAGCCGTTTGAACAAATTTTTATCGCTCGGTAACCATTAGCACAACACTTAAGTTTGGAGTAGCTGCAATTAAAAACTGCACTAAAAACATGTAGATTGCATGGCAGTTCAATCAAGCATGGCATTTTCAGTGCATCAGTAATAGCACTTGAATGGGACAGCCAACCAGTCAAATGTGTGTGTGTGTGTGCGAGAGTAAGCCTTCGCATGATTAATCAAGAACATATTCTCATTTTTTACAATTCAATTTCACGTTGTGTGACTCTAAAGCGTTTCATTTTGAAAACGTTCCCATTTCCAGTGAAAATGCGCACTGAAAAAAAGAGCGGACGTTGTTTGTTGTCGCTCTTCATTCGCGCCCTTTCACTCTTCGAGTATTTTACATCTGTTTAATGACCTGATGAAATTCAACTTATACACACACACACACACGAAATGCACATCGACGAAAGGATGAATGCCATCGGTTTTTTTAGCGTTCTCAACAGTGTAAATAGCCATCATAAAAACAGCAGTATTGATGACACAACGGACCCATTGAACCGTACATATTTTCATTACATTGATTCGATCTCTCTCTCTGAATATGTTTGAAAAGTGGAGCGCACTCAACTCGAACGAAAAACACATTTATTAAACGTCATTAAAAACATTGAATTTAATACCGTAGCCAACAAAGAAGCAAAAGAACGGTAATAATTCGTATACAAAATGTATTAATATTGTGTGGGATGCGGCACAATTAGCCTATCTTTTCTTGTTCCAGAGAGCCAAAGAAAAAGAATCAAATTCTTCAGGCAAAATTTCCTAAGTAAACAATAAACTTGAAAATGAAATGCGCCTTTTTCAGCTTTTTTGATAGACACAACGTGGTTTACTAAATAACCATTTTAAATGCGTAGAAAAGTTAGACAATTCGCACAAGCGAAAGTAATCGATAATAAGAGGCGATGAAGAGTTTTTTTTTCGCTGTCCATTAAAATTATGCGTGACAGTCAAAAATTGGAATTTGCATCCGATGAATATTAATAATTTCATTTTGAGCCAATTTTTGCGATCCGCGTGGATTTTCTTTTTTTTTTGGTTCTTCATCTTCGTGATTCACTCCATTCATGCCGCACACATTTCAATTAAGTGGCTGATGCTGTTGTTATGACAGGCTATCAAATGAAGACAGCTTGCCTTCGTTTGTTATAATAGATACGAAAATCTTGCAGCGGCTATCAAACGTGACGCCGCCATCACGCGCACACTGCATAATTACAAATGCAAATTTCATGCAAATGATATTCTTTGCTGTCTCTCGTTCTCTCGCATACACCGAACTGCTCGCTCGCACGCGCATGAGATGCAAAGCAAGCAGAACCATATCCATTTTCATTTTGAATGAATAATTACTCCTAATCGTTATTTCACTTCATATTCATTTATTCAATGCGCATGCAACTGTTGGCATCTCTTCACCTTTTTCATGTTCGGGGGGTGTGTGTGAGCGTCACTGATATTCAAATCCAATTTATGGAGCTGTCGAAATATGATTTACAAATATCAGGGGTATTTTGAAGGATTGGAATGAAACGTGCAGCAAAAGCAGCAGAAGATGATTAGATATCGCTTTAAAAAAAAGATATGATAATCTGAAAAACGCTTGGATTATGCCGGGGACAAATGGTTTGAGAAATTGTCTCTTAATCATTTTATGGCTCTCGCAAAATTGATGTAATGAACTTAAAAGCGAGATAGTGATGCGTATCATTGGTCTATCTGTCATTTTTATCAGATTACATTTATATTATTTTCTCTGCCTCGTTCGTTCGTTTGTTGATTAAATTCACTTGTTTATGCTTATTTTGTACCTCAAATTGAGCGGGGAAAAACTCAAGCCACACTTATGATGCTTTCTCGTGTTGGTTCTACTGTCTGATGACTACGGTTGTGTACATGGATCTGGGTTCATATGACAAATGGCTTCTGATTTATCATAACAACGGAACTTGGAAAAGAAATATGATGTGTGTACAATGTTTTTTCTTCTTCTAATGCCTTGGTTGGTTTTTATGAGCTGAAGCAAATGGATGGAATCCTTTGCCGGACACACACATACTCACACACAAACGAGCATACATACAACGAGGCCGAAATAACATACACTCAAGAGCTTAGGTCACACAAAGAATTAGGGTTATTATGTTTCTTGTGCGTCTCGCTCGTTCACAACCTCTTCGATGTCGTTGTATGAGTTTTTTTTTCGCGTCGCTCTTATTAGCGATTGTATGGCTGCTACAGGCATCTAATACTGTGCATTATGCCCATAATAAATGGATATTTCGGATTAACAGGAAAAAAAAAGCGGAATGATAAAGTGGCTGATTCCCTTTGAAAAGTGGCAACAAATGCTCGCTCAAACACACAACACTTACTCAACTCGAACACTTACTCGCTCGTGAACCGGCTCTTTCTTTCCCTTCTTCTCTCCCTGTCGCTCTCTTCTGGGAAGCGAAACATGCAAGTGGATTAACGACACTCGTACACACAAAACCAGTACCAGTCGTAGCAGAAGGCTACCACAAACAACCGGGCAAAAATGCTATCTTAATAAATAAAATATGATCGACGATACATGTATTAAGTAGCCCAAGCAATGTATGCATATCGTGTATATATTCGCAAGACCTTCAATCACATCCGAACATGTAAATATTTATTTATATGATGGAGGCAGTGCGCTCAGCGCATCATTTATTCCATTGGGACAATTTATTCGACATTACAATGTTTGTGTTAAGGTTTCAATCACTCAGTCGCCGCCGCTTCCAAAAGAATAGTGCCAGTGGCCGGTTTGTTACTAGTCAATAATTCACATGCTATATGCATATCTACACCGATCTTTTTATTGGATTTGGCGCAGCCCGTCACTATTCATTTGTATCAAATGGTTCGATTTGTGGTTTGCACAATGCTTGCGGCAGATTTTTCCCCAAATCAGATGAAATCAGCACCGATCAAACAACAAAAACAATCATCTGACGCGCGCGTTCAAATCCAATACCATCTAGTTAATTCAGAGCATGCAAACGCTGGAACATTATTTGTTTGCTAAAATGCACACGCCCAAATGAAATCGATGGCATTTTAATCTGGCCATTTATTCAATTACATTTCCCTAAATCCAATATTCATTGCATCTGTGTACATTTCTGTAGTACATTGGACCATTTGTATCACAAAATCCATTCCAATATTTCTGTGGCTTCCGCGCGACCATTCATCGAGAGAATTGGCATGTGTGTGTATGTGTTCGGATATGCTGTGTATGTGTGTGATAGCAGAACGCAATGGTGATTTCTATTGCGTTTGAAAACCATTGGCAAATGCTATTATCAACGAATCTTTTTGTTTCCGACCAACCGACTTGGTGGATCGCTTTTATTGTTTTATTGCTTTGACCAGCTAAACTACACCAACCATGAATTTCACCCGGCGGCCACCACCACCACTATCGTTCGTATACAAACACACAACGAGTGAAGCGAGAGCGTTAGCGCTTGTATCCTTTGGTTTGTGTGTTCCGCTTTTGGAGTTTCGGAGTGTATACGAAGCGTTCGTGGTCTGTAATTGCCATCCTTTAATATTAAGTCGGGCTATTAGCAGGCGAATCAAAGCGAAAAAAAAGAGCTCCGATAAGCGCTTGCCTTTTGATAATTTAATCTAGTCACGAATCATGTCTTTGTCAGTGCCAACCGGAAGAGGGGGTTAAATACTCGGGTTAACTGGCTATATATTCCTCTGTGCAGCTCACTGGAAACAGACGAAGATTGCCTAGAAATATCGTAAAATTGGTGTTAATTGCGTTTGATTATATAGTTGCAATTGAAATACGAATGTAAGGAAAAAAAATCCGCTTGAACGGAATGTGGAAACCACACGAATGGCAATCGACGATGAAATTAGAGCATTAAATATATGGTTCTGTGGAGGAAAAAAATTGCTGAAATAAAATGCAACACGTCTTTCGGAAACGACGTTAAAACACGGATTGATTGCGGTGCAACGAAAAAAAAGTAACTCTTGCCACCAATTCGGAATTGATCGAGGCTCAACACTTGATTTGATTTAATGTCAAAAATCTGAGAAAGGGAAGGAGAGAGAGAGAATACCCATGTTTTGACATTTCTAATTAGTCAAATGTAAATAAATCATTATCAAATGTAACGCTGTTCCCATATAAATTATGCATATGTGAATGGTTCAAATCATGAAGCGAAAATTGTACACAATCGTCGACAAATTTGCTGTTTTCGGCTACTGGATACATATATTTGTGGTTTCAAGTAATTAGACAAATACACGCCACATCAAACGTTCGAATTGCCATTACACGAATCATTCACTCTCTTTCTCTCTTTTTCTCTGTCTCACCCGCTCGCTCGCCTGCCAACTCTTTCCAATACATTTTGCACGAAGAACTATTCGTCTTACTTCCAAACAAAGTGGAGGAATTCTCGCATAAATCTTTCATATTTGGCATATAAATGTTCACCACATGTAAGAACAATCATCAGTTAGGTTGTGAATTTCACTACATTTTCGCCCATTTAGTCTTTGAAATTTACTTCGTTTGATCCGCTGTTTTTCGAACGTTATCCATGGGGTCGGTTTGTTGCTCACATTTTGTTTGCTGTGCGGTACAATCCACCATCACCACCACCACCAAATAGCACAACAGCAGCACAATTTATGTGCACACATTCGTCATTGGCATTGGTGGTGTCCTTTGCCGAACTAAAACCGACCAAGTCAACATAAAATATCATATGAAACACGTACGAAAAAGCGGCAATAATAAAAACCAAAAATGAAATGAAATGAATTCGGAATTATTTGAGCTGGGTAAATGTAATACATGCTTCGATGCTTGCAGTAAGACGATCGGGAGAGAGTGTGTTTGAGCAATTGGGCGAACGAATGACCGCGTGTGTTCGCTGACGCGTTTTTATGAATATTGGCTGAGTATATGATGAATTTTTATATTTGGCCACAAGAACCTCAACATATAAAATCATAAAAAATAAAAAATAAAAGAAAATTAACGAACTGTGCATACATTCGTGTACTGACGAAAGAAGTAGACGGGGAAAAAATGCTCATTTTTATCGTTTCAATTGAGAGAAAAAAATATGTGTCCAACATCTCATTCAGCTGAAATATTTTGGTACATAAACCAAATGGATACGGCACCCAATTAAATAATGAACGCCATTGCAATAGGAGAATTTCTCTTTACGCTTCAATTTTCACCGGAATACCAACGAATTAAGCATACTCGGCTCAAGCATTCAAACATATATTGCACATGTTTTACACAGCATCATGCATGTTTGCGATTAAAATTCTTGTTAAAGCGTGTAATGACATCGTATGGCTTTAATGATTGACTTTGATTTTATTACATTCATTCATTTAGCACTACATAATATATCATAATCCGTTTCGAAATGAAATTCCCTCGGAAAAATGACCGAGACACGGAAATTATCGTCGAATTTGATGCTCATTTTCCAGCAAATTTATTCGATATTTGAACGAAATCTAAAGAACTTTTTGATGGATATACTTTGCGCTCTCTCTCTCTCTCTCTCTCTCTCTTTCTCTCTCTAACATTTATTTTACGACTTACGATGAAATTCCTTATATACACAAACTGCTTTTGATTAGTCACACACAGATGTCTGAGTCAACAAACAGAAATTACTCATACCGCCACTTCACATGAGTGCGTTTAATTTACAGAGATAAGAGTCATTGCCTTTTTTCTAGAACTCTTATCAACACTCGACCAAGAATCAACGCGAACAAACAAACTATGAATTTTAAAGCAAATAAACACATGAACTGCTTAGCAAACATAAAAACCATAGAAGTATTTCTTGAAAACAAAAAAAACAAAACAGAACGAAAAAATTCCTTCAAAGGAATTATTTATACATATCTATAAATGCTGTTTATTTTCGATATTTTTTGCTTAACTGTATTATTTATTCAATAACGACCGATCTGATCCACGGTAAATAAGTTCGAATTCGAACATAAACATTTGGAAACTCTTCGTCGTACCACGATGCTATGCCGATCAATTCATTTTTTTCTGCTGAAATAAGCGCACTGCCATTGTCCAGCTCCGGAAAAGTATCTTCGATTGTTGTGTTTGTGCATAGAAATTGTGTATCGATATCGACATCGTATAGATGTGACAGATTTATGGAGCATGTGTCCAGCCCTGTCACTTTAGTCTGGTGGTATTTCAGTATTTCGGGCGTGTCCGATTGGTTCTGCGGTTTGAAAAAACAAACGACAAATTTTATGAGAAAATTATGTTTTCTTGCATTTTCCTTTTTATATAACGAACCGTTTCATCGATTTTCTCCCATCCAACGGCGTCAACCATGTCATTTTCGGCTGGTTTTTTCGTCGGCAAAGTGGCTGCTTGAACAACGGTCGGAATGAATCGAATGTCATTGCTGACTTTTATCAATGCAAGATTGTTTGCTAGCATCTTTTGTTTGAAATGCGGATGTACAATGATTTTCTCGATGTCTTCGTTCACTATTTCATTGTAAGTACGGTTGTGAGAACCGTAGCGTACGTGAAGTGTTGATACTGTGTTTTGGCTCACGCACAGCGCTGAACTTATTACCCATCGCTTGTTCAAGATAATACCGCTGCAAATATGCTCCGATGCAGACGTTATGGATGCAGCGAATAAGAACTTATGCGACGGAGCTGCCACATTCGCCTTTGCATGAATGAAACGTGCGACGGAACATTTAGCCATTGATACGGTGCAGATCCAGAGAAGAATTAGTTTTGACAATGTCATCGGTGAGGAAAATGAATATAAATCGTATCACACAATTTGTCTTTTTTTTAACACACAATTTTCTGAGTTAACAACCTTCTGTATCGAGTGCCACTAATGAATGAAGAGCTATTTATCCAAAACACTGGTAAATATTTGCACGCAATGACACAAGTGGTTCGTGGCTAAAAACTTTCAATTATTTCACGAGCAAACAAGATAACGAATCAGTAACTGATTGTAATCAGCAATAACGATCATCTAAGACGTAGCAATGTGATTGATTTTAAATCAATTTGATTGACCTGTTGACAGATAACGAGATTTCATTTTCGATTTAATGGGTCGACAATCTAATGGGGTTCTATTGAACATACGCACGATTTACGATTAACCAATGCAGATATGTATAGAGATAATGGCCTCAATATGTATTAAGCAAAACATTCATGGAATTTTGCTTTTAGCGCCCATAAATCATAATCAGAAACAAGATAATCGATTTCTAATTATTGCCATTTAGAAATGTTGATCGTAAACCTATCATAATACATAGTTCCTAATTGATAAAATTCCAGGAATATAAGTTGATAAATCACGCGTTTTTACCACACGAAAATCTATTTTTGTTGACAATAAAGCTCAAAGAAAAGGTCACCGTTATTATTTAAAAAGAAAACAAGCCATAAGCCCTATGACAAATGAAGAAGTAAAGCGTAGTTTACCACGCACGGCCAAGGGGGAAAGTACTAGATTTGTAGTATGCTATGCATAATACCAACTATGCATAATGCCAATAAGCAAAAGTGAAATACGGTTATATTTAGCTATTATTGGTATTATGCATAGTTGGTATTATGCATAGTTGGTATTATGCATAGCAATATTGAGCATTATTGAGAATTATGGAGAATTCCGAAGGATTATTTGGGATGATTTTTGTACTAGATCCCATTACTTGAATTATACAAATCTAGTACTTTCCCCCTTGCGCACGCTCTTGTAATGATATGCAGATTGAAAATCAATCTACATTGAAATTAGGCTAATTATGTATTTGTATACACGTATTTCCTACACTTGTCATTGAACCTACACTCGTACTTAAGGAACCCACTTTTAAAATCGATCACGATTCATTTAGCATACAAAACAGATTTTCTTTCCTACAAAATTGACACAAACCGACGGAAATATCATAATGTCCATTATCCAAATGAAATAATCGTCAATTTTGAAAAATTATTTATTGGTTTATCGAAAATAAATCGATGTGCTTTCTTCGCTGTGCAAAAGCAAAACCATAAATCTTACGAGTATTTTTCATCGATCGTTACAATGTACATCATTCGTTCTTATTTATTCCACGAAAGAAAAAAAAACAACTAAACGTCTTGCATATAAACAGAACACAACATGAGATGTGTATTTGTGTGTCACTCTCAATTGCTGTGATGTTTGGAGAGAAAAAATGGGATAAAATGAAATAAACATCGTAAATGTATCAATTGAATGTGGTTTGAAATGGGATTTTTTTTTATGAGCATTTGGCATGAGACTCTCTGTATATTATTTCGATTTGTTTAAAAGTTTCCATGGGAAGAAGAAGAAGTTGAAAAAGAGAGTGAGAGACAGAAAGCGAAAGAAAAAACACTTCTTAAACAAGACGCAACAGAGTAAATCCATTTTTTATGTGGCTAGTGCAATATTGAATTGAAGCAAATGGAATTCTATTGCCCATAATCGATTTAAAGTGTTCATTTAATGGTTATGGTTTAAGCATTTCAAGCGTCGTTCCGAAGTTTTTCCCTTCGTCTTTTTTTTCATCTTCTATTTTTCAATAAGAAACCACAACCACTACTATGGATTTTATTATTGCTCTGTTTTATTTCAAAAAGTTACACTTAGTCAACGGAATACAATTTAATGATGTAACTGTACTAAATATCCGAGACCGAGTGAAAAAAAAACTGTAAAATTCAAGCGATCACTAGAAAACTGACCGATATCATTATTTGGAGAAGAAATAAAATGGGCACGTGTAGTGAATTTTTATCGTATATTTTTGAGATGGAGAGAACGAAAAAAATCAAATAAATCATAAATTACGTGTGAACTCGCATCAAATCATTTGATAATGCCAATAAAATAGCAGAGAAGAAAGAGGAAGACGAAAAAAAATGGACGCCCGTTTGACCAAAAAGGGTATGAGTCATATATAAATTTATCGCTAGTAGAAGCTTCGAATTGGACGGGATATAGAAACAATACCATTCCCAATAAATAATCGGATGAGGTGAAGTAACAAGGAATTGTATGCGAGAACGTGGGTGCGTGTGCCCAAACGAATCATTCGATCAGATCAATGTGGTTGAAATTATCTTTGCACACGACTTCCATTCACAGACACAGGCACAGGCGCACACACACAATCTATATTCGATAGGTGTAAATCAAAACAGTAGCCAAACTACGCAGTTTTGTAGTCGGTAATCAAATGGATGGACTGAAAAGCAAAGAAAAAACGATAAACTGATGAAACAATGGTGAATTCGCTGTTCGAAAATCAGCAGATGAAATGGCTAAATTGGCGATTTTTTCCGTACAAACAATGGTCCAGTGGTTCGCCTATACATTTCTATGAAGATAAATCAATCCGAACAGGCAACAACATGTATTTATTCAGCCATGCACATTAAAAGTATATCGTCTATACATCGTTTAGCATCATTTGGCCCACACAAAACGCAATTTCATTCAACAAACTAGAAAAGTTATCGAATTGGCATTATAACATTCATAAAAAAATAGACAGAGACAAGTAAATACCATGTTGATAACTTGCCGCAGTTAGATGAGTGAAATTCAATTCCGCCGAGCATTTCGACCACTCATTTATATTGCATGAAATGCGAGTGATTCATCGAGCGTAGCCTGGCTTTGGCGAACACAGCACAGTTCGATGATTCGTGAAAATGAAGCGCTACGTCTTTGCCAAAGCCAAAACATTGCTAATGGCACTTCGTGTAATACGCTCTCTTTCTCTCTCTCTCTCTCTCTCTCTCAACAACCCAAGCCTTAAAAACATGCGAAGTATTTTTATTCAAAGGAATCTTGATGCCACTATACCTTTTTGATCCTGAAATGCTCAAGGTCATTCTGGGAATTTAATATTTATTTTCATTCCGATGCCATGGCGTCTCCTCAAAGGAAAAAGTTCGTTAACTACCTTCATAAAAACTTCATTTGAATTTATGTCACGAGTGGAATATCTCGCACGAATATTTCAATGCGCTTTTTCTCTTTTATATACAATACCTGGAAAAGAAGCTCAAAAGTTATGGTGTCATAATGTTTTCCTGTGTGGAACAAGCGTACTAGTTTCCGCTTGTTTGAGCATTTCAATTTGAATGATATTTATTCAGTTTTTCGTTGCATCCCCTTTGTTTGTCGCAAATTCAATAATTTTTCCGTTTATTTTCTTTCAGATTTTCACACTGCCTAATCATCGGCCGGGAAGAAAGGGTGCGCCACTTTTTTAATGGGCCAGCATACAAACGATTCGATTATACTCCCAAGTGAATAGACACTCGAAAACGAAACTGACGTCAAACGATAACCATCCTATTCAAGGTAAGTAGCGTAAAGATGTATGAGATTTTACGTATTAGAATTGAGATGAATAAAATTAAAGTGAACTGAATTGAATTTCGCATTTATCGTGAGGAAAAAATCTCATTGTCATTCAATATCTACACCCGATCAGCATCAGTAGTGTCATTTGTTCCATCCTGTTATAAAAAACGAAAGAAAAGAAAATGACTGTATCATTTGCTTATATCATCATAGAGCAAAAAAAAGGCGCAGATATAGTAAATTAGCTTGGGATAAATTCGATGGGTATAATGTCATATGAATAGAAATGGAATATTTGGTGTCGGTGTGAAAATTACATTGGAATCAACATATTTACATTATGGGCGTTCGATGAGGGCGAAGAATTTGTATAATAACTGGGGTGGAAATGCTTTTGATCATGGGATGAGAGCGGATTTCAGAAAAATTGAACAACATAAAAACCACCTACGTGGCTACTCAACATATTTCCAATAGTACAGAAAAAAAATCTCAATATGAAACGTGAAAAAATGTTTGGACAAATTTGTTTCGGACGGTGGATTGAAATTGAAGAGCCTCTTCCATGCTACTTATTCAACACTCTAAACATCTTCGGTCCTTCTTTACTTCTTTATGAAAATGCCAATCGAGAAAAATCAAAAATTGAGCAGTCCGAACGCGTTTTCGCCACACAATGAACAACAGAGAACGGAAATCGTTGGGTCGACGAAATTCTAAAGTAGAAATTCAATTTCCTTCTGCGGCCAATTTTTCTCTTCTTTCATTTGTAATTCAAGAGCACACCAACTTTGAAACGTCTGAATATATTCTTTATCTCTTTATCGCTACCCGATCGATTTTGGCAATTAAATGACGGCCCCTGCCGATAAAATTTATCTCCATACCAATTCTCAAGTTTTTCAATAACACACCCCACCTCGAAAAAACATAATTTGGTGTGAATATCGCTTGTAGGTGCTTGAAAAAATGTACACATAATATTTCTCTCCCTCTTTTCCTCTCTCTTTCTCTCGGTGATTTGTCCATTTACTTAATACAAATATTTTGAGTGAGTGGGCGATATATTGAAAACCAATATTTTCTAAAGTGCTCGATTCCCATGGTTTTGTGATTACATTCAAATTGCTACACAACAATCGTGAGATTGGCAATCGTTGACCCAACATACGCACGGTGCCAGTCCGTTTTCTGCATATCAGCACAATCCAACGAGGGCCACCCGCACTAATCTCAATCAAACTTTTCGATTGGATGGAATGCTCATTGCTCATTGTTATAGCACCCCGATATTGGTATTATATGAATGGTTTGGAGCGAAAATGTAATACAGAAAAGTTAAGCGGAAAAATGTCGATGATGAATGAGCGGAAAAGGGATAGCTATATAGTAAACTGTATAGTAAACTATAGTGAACTATATAGCTGTTCCTTTTCATTTGACATTTTTCCGCTTAACTTTTCTGTATTACAATTTCGCTCCAAACCATTCATATATGGCTTTAACCAGTTGCTGAGTGGAAGCTTTGCACTGGATTAAGTGGGAATGTCCATTTCCAACCGATACATTGATAACGATCGCTAATTGAATACTACACATCGATATACTGCACATTTACACAATTCAACCAAACACTTTTTTTCTGTCTCGGTTTCCCTCCCTTTTTTTCTGCTTGTTCATTGACATTTTTTTCCATATGCTATCGATTATTCAAGCAATTTGGCGTTGTACCCATGATGATGTCAACTGCAAACATCACGTCTCGATTGTAATCGTTTTTATCGATATATATAGATATCACAATCGGACCAGACTCAAAATCAATAACCAAACAGTTCAACGACAACATTTATGTGAACAATACTTGGCACGGTGACAGAATCCCCGACTGTTTCTAAGCCGAAAATCAGAAACGTTGTGATGATGGAAGGAGAAAATGTTGATTCAGATTTGACAAATGTAATGAGAAATCGATTTCATTACAACATTGTCATAACATACGACGACGAACGAAAATTACAAAAGCCATTTTGATTTGTTCATTTGGCAACAGTAACACAATTCCATGTAAGCTTATCCGCAAACCGACAAAAGAACGCATTTTTTGTGAATAAATCTATTTCAATGGAAAAACGATATCGGTTTTGGCTAAACTGTAAACCAGGACAACATCAAAGCTTGTTTTTTTCACCTCTTGTCTTTATCTAAACTCAATTTGTGATGCTGAAGGGGGCAAAATGACATGACATGAGTGTGTACGTATTTCAAACCATGTAGAATCCATCCGTCGTAATAATGACGTCGACCTGATTCCTTGATGTCTCGTTTATTCGTGCTAAAATCACATTATTTTCTCATTCCAATTTCGAAGCCATGTAATATGTCTTTGATGCCATTGCTACCGCTCTAGAGGATGTGATGGGAAAATGGAGCGAGAATGGAAGAAGCTATCGATTTGCTTTTAAATGACTTTAAGTCAAACAAAACTGCAAACTGACAACATCCATTCCGATTCATCTGCCAGATTACGATCCAAGTATCGAACTAAATGGCTTAAAAACTAGTATATCGATCCGTCCGATCAAAAAACGAAATCGAATCCGTTCGCATGAAGATGCAAATAGCAATCACAACGGAAAAAGACTTCAAAAAGGCAAAAACAAAAGACAGGAGCTCTCTCCTTTTCATGGGATGAAGAATGAAGAGAAAAAAAATTGAAGAACGTGAGAAAAGAAGTGGTGCACACGAAGGAGCCGAATAGAACAGTGGGATGAAGAGAATTTGAAATGGCAAATGCAAACATACCAAACAAAGAACGGAACTTGAAACTTATATATTGATAAAAAGGTGTCCTATTCTACTGAACCTGAACTTACTCAACTTTTTCGAATGCGCGACTTCATTCCATTTTGCCAACGAAAATGTGTACGGTATAAGAAAATAACATTTATTCTTATCGTGTGTCGTTTTCTAGTTCATCTCCATCAGCTGTCGGCTTTGTTGAGATTTTTTCTTCGTTTCATTCTTTCTCATCATGTTCGCTGTGTGTGTGTGTGTGTGTGTCTTTTTTCACTTACGACTCGACGCTATTCGCTTTCGATTCGCCTGGAAAAAGTTTCAATATTCAGTGCCTTACCCAATGCGAAGAAACTTTATTTTCGTATCATTTCATTCTTCATTTGATGATGGTGTCAGCGGCTTGTGCGCTGCGCGCTGTGTGTACACGAGAACGAAAGAGAGAAAGGGAGAGAGTAAAAAGTGACTGAGTGCGAGCATATGACAGAAATGGAGGTTGCCATTTTTCTTTGCGAAACATCACGGATGTTGATGTGTTGTTCTTCAACTGTCTGCAATGAATGAGCACTGGTTTACGAAGCAGTGGCAGCAGGAAGCACGAACGGGGGAATGAAGAAAAGAAGCAGATCAGCAAAAATAGTTTTGTATGCACGATGAATGTAAATGGCAAGATATTCAATTCTTTTTGCTCGTTTCACCGAAAATTCGCCGCTTTCGGCTCTCTTATTGTTTCGGCTTTCATGACTGTGTTGTATTTATTCACGGAAAGTGTATTTGTTTGAACAAGGAATCAAGTTTTAAGAGAATTTGATGGCGAATGAAGCGAGGAAGAGAGCGCAAAAGCAAAGGGAGAACAAAAAAATGTGAGTCGTTGTGAATGAAAATGAAATGGAAACGTAGTGAGTGGCACGTCATATTCGGGTAAACCGATTTTCTTCGCTTCCATGTGACTTATATAGCACCGTGGCGGCAATGGATTCATGTCACAATCCATCGGATTTAACTGGAACATATTTATTCCTAAATAAACACAATTCAGACTGCCTCACGTAGCACTCTGGTTTGTGCTACATTACATACATAATAACTCAAACAGACACGCACCACTTTTAAGCACGAACAGGAGAAAAAACTGTGCGATCTCTTGAGCCTCACCGCGCCGGAAAAAAGTAATTTCGCTGGATTCTTCATGTGTCGACACCTTTCGTTTGTGCATTCAATCTCACCGAAAATATCCTAATTAAATTAAGCGCCAATTGGAGATTTTCGCCAAGAAATGCGTGAGCTTCACCGAGAGATCACACTTAGGCTTCGCCCGGGAAATTGATTCATTTAATAAAAATCTATTAGGTATCATGGAAACGTGCTAGCCTAATGCGGTTGCTATCAAAGTCAATATTTGAACTCTCACTTTCGATGAAAACCACAATATGTTAGAGCATTTCATCCATATCTAAAATGGAATATCTTCAGCGAAACTCCTACTCATCGTCAGCAAATTTGTGGTTAAACTCTGAACACATCAAACAATTTAAACACCCTAAACACACTGCTTGACTGTGCAAAAATATGAAAATATCATATATAAACCGATCGACACATGTGCGAAACCATATTTTACAAACAAAAACCATATTTCTGTCTTACTTCTGAAAGTAATGTTTCTTATGATGGAAATTTACGCCCATCAGAAAACCGATTTCAACTTTTGGGAATGGTACGATTTTTGGTATTGAGTGATGAAATGAAAATTGGAAAATGGATTTTCGCGTACGTGTTGATTAGTATGCAGATTCTTGTACTCCCTTCGTCTCACCTTCCACTTTTACCGAAGTACGCAACTTTACACCGCACTGAACACCGTTGTGCGTGTGCGCGCAAATGCCGTTGAGACGCATTAGATGAGCATGAAGGGTCTTCGAAAATGAAATCGAACATGTATAGCGTTGAGCATTTTATACATCGACCTCAAATTTACGTGCGAGCATTCATTACGACACCTTTGTCAAACGTAGACCATTAATGGCGGCTTGTGGTACTGATTTAATCTCTAGACGACATTCATGTCGTCCACTGTTGAAGGGATGAGCGAGAGAGAGAGAGAGAGGGAGAAACAGAGAGGAAGAAATTGAACTGTGTACGAACAATCACAACAAATAACCCGAAAATGATGTGCCACCGAAAAAATGCCATTGACAGCAAGTGATACATATATAAAAATAATCCAAATTGCGTCTATATCGAAATCATAGAGACTTGGGCACGTCGATGTCCTGAAGATTAAATTCAAATGCTCGTATGTTTATGGAGACGTCTCGCCGCTTGAGTGTCATACTCGATTCACGCCAAGTACAAATCAAAACTCAGTTCTTCTGTTGTTGTTTTTTTTTCTCTCTCGTCTATCTTTCCCATTCTGCGTATTATTTCATTGGTCGCCGTTCGGATGGTATGGATTATGACACATGGATGTGTGTGCGTGTTGGTGTTGTTACTGTACATTGAAATATACTCACACTTTCGCACTTGCTTTCACTCAAAAACACGTACCGCGTGTCTCTTTTTTCGACAATTTCACGAAAAAAAAGTGTTGCGCTTATTGAAAAATCAGTGCGACATCGTCTGAATTCGGTAACATGATTATAAAATCCAATCGCGGTATCCATTCGGCTGAGCTGAAAATATGCTGGTGGTTTTATTCGGTTTTCTTTCGCACCAAAAATTAGCCAGCTTGTCATCGTGATTACGATTTTTTATGTCATCCCCGCACGACGAAATGTACGATGCGTGGTATAATCAATGGGATGATCTGTTGATAAAAAAAAGTGGAGCGGATTTGAAAGTTGAGCTCACAGTCTGATTGAAACAAATAGCTTTTTTATGCGCCGCACTCGTCACAACTAACTTAATCCCATGCTTGATTTCGTCCTCACCATCAGCTGGCTTTTTTTCATACGATGCTTCGTTTCGTTTCACTTTGATTCCATCCAATTGCAATTCAACGTCAGTAAAATATCCGATTTATTCCAGTCGTTGTTTTTTTCATCCTTTCTCTCTCTCGGTCTGTATCGTTGGATTGCACTCTTTCATTGCGTTTGGGTGTTTGAATCACTCTCCGGTGCAATGTAAATGCAGTGCACAGATCCATGTGATTATTTGATACCTGTCACTTCAATGTAAATTGGAATTGTACGTTTTTCTCGCGGCCAAATGTAGAAGTTCGGCTGAGTGCATTTCGGTACACATTCGACGGCGATCTGCTTTCAGTGCCATTCGACATGCTCAGTTTACATCCAATCGCCCAGCACGGTTCAACTGACACACAGCAACCACATATATATTGCCGGTGGCACAAAAATACCAGCCATGCAAATAAAATCGCATATAATTCGCAAGTCGCTCGCGAGTGCGACGGAATGAATGGCTTTGCATTTTCCTCAGAAACGCGCACAACCATATAAATTCAATTGGAAAAGTAATGCACCGCACAGCGAAGATGGAATCCTCGAAATGGGGAAAAAGGAAGAAGACAATGCAAAGTAACATACAGAAGAAAAAAAACGGCGAATGATGAAATCTGACCTGGTTCGATGCTGAGGTGCTGATTTAAAAAGGAAAGAAAGAAAAACAAACACATTCCAAATGGAAAATGGCTCTTATACAAAAATGCACGCGTGCTATGGAAAATATGTCTCTATTTTTGCTGACTCCAAATAACGGAAGAGATGTACAAGAGTGCCACACACACACACATGTAAAACCGTGAAAGAATAAATGATTACGACAAACATAAACTACATTGCATTTTTCCACTCTCATACAGTAAAAACACATTCGCACACCCTCAGTCAACATAGTCTCAAACATAGGCGAATCATATAACAGAGGCAGCGACAGCGGCGGCAGCGGCTGTGACGACGGCGGTGACAAAGCAATGCAAAGCAAAACGACACATATATGCACATGATTATAAAATTGCCATAGCTTTTATTACATTGACACTGAGCGCGCGAACGGCGCTTCGAGCCAACGAAAATTTTATTTAATGTTGTTGCCGTGTGTGTGTTTGCCTTTATCCCCATAGTTCGTGTCACATCCTTTGCATTTTTTTTCTCCATTTTTTTCGCTCGTAATTTCTTCTAGTTCCTGCATTTTTAATGGATTTCTGTGTGCGCATTCGTTTTTAATGGCTTTATATCTGTTATGGTGTGTCGTGTGATACAGGTATTGCTACCGCTGTTCACGCAGTGCACAAATCATTGATACAAGTTATGAACACAGTACAAGAATACTGTAGTGTATCCGGCGAACAGAAACAGAAGCAGTAACACACGACTGAAACCATTTATTAGTCCTAGCATGAGAGAGAGAGAGATCGAGAGAGCGAGTGTGAGAGTAATGCAGCTTTGATGCAATGATGCAAATGTCATTACGTTATGTCAGCCATTAAATATAATGAAAAATGGAATTATGACGCTGTGCCCTGTTCTCGTCTCTTTTTTCTTGCGTTCTTGTTTTCTCTTTGCTTTGATATGCGCTACGGCATCGATGTCGGCGCGTCCTAAGCACGGAATAGCAAATGATCTAGGTATGACATCGCCCATTTTATTTATGTATATCGAATGAGTTAGAGATCGAGCGAGCGAGAGAGCACGAGGGCGACACTCGCGCTGAATGGAGAGAAAAAAAATGTCGACAAAATGGCAAAACATTAAAAATTCGTTGACTTCTCCCGAAATCAAAGCGTGTCATAAATACGATCAACGCTTGGATGATTGCCATTGAACAGCATGAAATGGGATTTCGCAATGGCTTTCCATTCGCTCACTTGCTGAGGTAATAAATGTGTGATGTCAACTGTGATAATGATAATAGATTATTTTTTCATTCTTTCTTTCGTTATCTATTGTGGCATTTTTGGTATTCGTTTGCCTGGTATAATGTACATTACATGCTCTCATTTGACGACAACGACAACGACAACGATGACGATGGTATCGGCCGCATTTGGTACCGTTTGTTTTTCACGTTCGTCTTCATCCACATGAACTAGAAAAGGTAACGAACTATTAGCTCACATGATATATGTATGCAGTGGATGTTTTTGTTTGCCTCGTCTTTCACTTTAAAATGGCACCATAAAATGGTTAATCGAAAAAAATGATGCATTTTACGATCGCATGCTTTGCTTTAAAAATGAATTTATTGCCATTTTTGTTTTACTCGCTTCATCATCGGAATGGTGTGTGTGTATGTGTGCCGTGTGAGCAAAACTCGTTGCCAAACAGCAAATTGACGATAGCGTCTTTTCATGTTCATGTTGTGTCCTAAATAGAACGTACCAAAATGTCAACATAACACAAGGAGAACACAGCCAAGAAACTACGAGTACGCATCAATTTATTACAAAGTTGTAACATGCTGTGTATCCGTGTCGCATGCACTATATCATTTGAGCCGATTCAGTTTCTCACCACAAAGTCTTAATAGATATTCGAATGAACCATTTTTCAAATGTCGTCATCGAAAATCTCTCTTTCTCTGTTCTCTCCTGAGCACACATACACACAAACACTGAAGCATTCTCGCTGATGAACGAGCAAGAGCAAACAGCACAATAACACCAACCGCATGTAACAACGAGACCAAGGAAAAAAAATCGATGCGACACGATTTCTGAAGCATGCTTCTCATTCGAAGATCGTGTATGTTTTCCCAGTAAACATTGTCTTTGCTTGTGAACAAAATGAGGAACAGCATTCTGAGCAATGAGAGCGAAAGATGGAAAGAGAGGCAAAAATAGTAGAGTGCTGCAATAGATGTTGTCGTCGGAAGCGGGGAAAAATAAATTGTACAAGAAATAAATTTTCTTTATGCACGGGACAACAACAGCAGCAGCAGCAGCAACAACAACAACTACTACGTAAAACTGGCGACAACGACGATGACGATAGCGCAATAATTTCGTTTGTGCAGAAAATTGCATTGTGTAAGGCCAAAGATGGATCCTCTTGACCTGGGCTAACATTTCGAAACACCATTAGTCTCGCTACACATAAACAGAATCCGAAACAAAAGACAACAACTGACACAGTGCGCGGCACATTCACTGCATCACTTCAACGTTTGCCTATGTACTGGTTGAACATTTTTTTCTTCTTTAATTTGGTAGCCAGTTGATTGTTGTTGCTGAACGCACCAACTTACGAATGCAATCACAATCAGGAAATAAGCGCCTTTAGACTTTTACTTCGCAAATCTCGTAACGAATCAAAAGCTCAAACTAGTCAAATAGACACAATGAATAAGAAAAAAAACTCAGTCCTATGCTTTTTTACCCATCTCATGACGGCACAAATGCAGTTCACCCAAACATTTGCCGAAGTGAAGAGTTTTTGCTGGGAAAAAAGAAGAGAAGGAAGATCGAGAGAGAGAGAGAGAGAGAGAGAGAGGAAGAAAAATCGAGGCAAAACAGAACTACAAACAAGTGAACACAAAAGATACCAAAAAGAAACAGAGATAATACATCAACAAGAGATAACCGCAGAACAACACCGAACCGAAAGAACTAGCCCAACCCCAACTGGAACTGAATGTTGTTTGTTGTGCACAAACTCTCGAAAACTTCCACACAAAATGGGAAGAAAATCTAGAAAAATTGTCACAATCACAAAATGTCTACTCGTGCTTTGAATAAATTACGAAAAGTAAGCGAAACAAGAGAGACGAACAACAAGATGGAAATAAAACGTAAAATGTATGCTTTTTGCTGGAAAAATCCCGTTCATAATCAAGTGCTGGTGCAGCACAATACAACATAACGGGCGCACACACACACAAACACACACACACACACACACACAAAGGTCCATTGAATATGCTATCATGCTTGTTCCCATGTAACCCAAAAATTCTAATGGAATTTCGTAAGCTTTCACATCACAACCAGCAGCACAAGTATCCTTAATTCAAACACAACAGCAGAAGCTGGGCATAGTGGAGAGAAAAAATGCTCGAGATGAGTAAAAAATACGATCCAAACCGAACAGGAAAACACATCAAAAACATCAGACAACAAAAACCGCATTCACAATGGCCAGAAGCATTTTTTACGTTTGCACAAAGCCGAGAAAAGCACCGAAAATTTGCAACCGGCTCCGCAAAAATATTGCCATAGAAAAAAGTTTTTTTTCACAAATCTAATGTAACAAATAACATAATAACAATGAAATAACATTTATCTTTCGTCCATCCGCTGGTTTGGCACACAGAGCAACCGATAGTAGGGAGATGCATACATAACTGGACCGAGTGCGCACAAGATTTCACAACAAATGTAACATTCAAAACGGTCACTTTCTAACTCTCTCTACTCTTTCGTCCCAGCTCATTGCTGTTCCCGTCGAGCAGTTTTTCCATTGGACTTGGCTTACTGAAATTATACAACGTTTCAACCATAAATATTTCGGCAGCTGAAACCGAATAAAAAGCAGTTTTATTTTTAAATTACAGAATTTACATGAGCGTTTTTCGTCGTGGATTCTTTTTTCTAGTTTTTTGTTTATTGCGTATTTTGGGCAGTGGGCGATACTTTCATGCGACTGACAGATTATACCTGTGTTTTGATTTTTGTTACCATCTGGTCAATTTTTGGCACGAAAACAGTCGGCTGCAGGTTTAATTTTGGATTTGATTTTGTCCAATTTTTTTGTTGGTTTCTCATAGCACACAACAGATTTTTCGGCCAATTCAGCGCCTTTTCTATTTCACTGTTTTTCATCTTTGTTTTCTACTTCTCGTTCTGTTTATGATTTATGCACTGCAGTTGCGTTAGAATTTTCAAAAAGAACTTTCTATTGAATTTCAGTGAAGTGTTTTTTTTTGGATTTCCGAAAACTTTAACCATTAAGCGAAAATCGAAATGAAGTTGCTTGGCAAAAGTTACAATTGAATCTGTTGACACAAATTTTCACTCGCCATTTGAATTATTCATTTCCGTTCATTTCATTGACACGGTTGCCAAGCAGCAGCTACACAGTCACTGCACTAATTTACACCAGATTTTCTTATTAAATCGTCTTTTCATTCAGCCAGCGAGTGAATGAAAAGCACCCTGAAACGAGATCAAAATTTCGTACAAACCAAACTTTTCATTTCAACTTAAGCAAATTACAAATTTTCACGGTGCATGATCAAAAGATTTCATGTAATTTACAACCGCAAAGAGACACAAAAACATACACATACACTTTTGATTTGTCGAAGGCAAAACGAAGCGAAGATGTTGTCGCGAAAAGTAAAAATCATATTAAACATTTTCGTAAGTGAGCAAGTAATTAAGTCGAAATGCCAATAAATTATTAACCGCAGATGCGAACGAGCGCAAATAGAAGAGTTCAAGAGCAGCAAAAAGTTGAACATTGGCCTTTTTCACTTTGTCAACACGAGACGGGTTGTTGGACGGTCGCTGTAACGGAATATTTGTGCATGTGGCGAAAGGAATCAGCGGAATTAATTTGGTGGCGATGAAAAGACTGAAAAAAGCAGTACGCGCCAAACTACGAGAAAATCCACTAAATTATGCACCGACAAAGTATTTCGATTGCCACACTCTCGTGTATATTCCTCTGTTGCATTCCGCTTCAAAACTAGCTCAAAACTAAAGTCGCACTCCAATTTTTCGCATACAAAACAAGAAAATTGTTTCGGGTTTGAAAACTTCATTACGATTCTGAAACTTGAGCAATTCCTTTCTCTGGCAATTCTCACTTTTGCATAGAAACTTTTCGCAGAATGAGAAAAAATTACAAACACACAATTGCCGGGTGTGTGTGTGTTTTTTTTTGGATTTGTGCAAATTTCATAGTCGAATTTCCATGGTCAAGTATGCAAACGAACGCACTGACTGAATGAATCCAAGACCAAAGCGATAAGTTTTAGATTGTTGTTGCAAAACTTTTAATGGTTTTGAAATGCAAACGTAAGCAATGGCCATACCACTAACCAACGCTACGGTCGCTGTAAATTACGAGCAACAAAATTGTTTTGTTGGATGTAAAAATAACAAGAAAAACGCTCATCAAATCAACCATCGGAGCGAAAGTTGCGTGAATAATTTTCATGTTCCTTGATTAACTCATGTAGCGGTGAAATGAGAATTTTGAATGTGAACTTTTGACGTTAGTGATAGCAATGAATGAATCAAGACGAAAAGGTGCATTGGACGATTGGGGCCAACGTTTGTGTGGGATGTTTGCATGGTAACACGTGTAAATCACTCACTCACACGGATGAATACCATCAAAGATCAAATGTGCAAAATGTGTTTTTACGCCTTGACTTTGAGTTTGTTGAGGGCAAACTTTTCATTCGAACCATATCACCGGAATAGACAAACTCACCCGAGCACATACACACGGCCATATTCATGTGAAATGCAATATAAATATTTAATTTATAACCGAAGCGCAAAAAGGTTTTCAACTTACAAATCAATGCCATTATCGATACCGATGTTCGGTACTCGCCGGCCGTACAGTAGACAGCTTCAAAAGCGAACTCCCATTCGAAATGTAGTGTATGGTGGCA
This sequence comes from Sitodiplosis mosellana, assembly GCF_009176505.1. Taxonomy (NCBI): domain Eukaryota; kingdom Metazoa; phylum Arthropoda; class Insecta; order Diptera; family Cecidomyiidae; genus Sitodiplosis; species Sitodiplosis mosellana. The sequence goes on from NW_022595254.1 coordinate 1,000,640, forward strand.
AAATTATTCAATTTAAAAGTTGGTGAAATCGTGCGCTTCCATTTATTCAACTGGAAAATGACTGATTCGAATGTGTTCACTCTGTCTATATGTTACGTACAACATAAAATCACTTGATCGAAAATGTACGAGGCAAAGGAATGGTTTGCCGTGATGGCAATATGCTATTACCTTATTTTCGCTGAAGACACACACACAGCACCACCAAAACCGATTGCGATACAATCACAGAGATAGTATCGAGCTACACATAAAATAAAATTGAATACTGCTTCAGTTTTTTTTAGCTCATGTCGTCGCATACACACTCTCTCTTTCGAATGATTCAATTTTATTATTTATTTAAATTGATAGACAACGAGAACTAAAATAGCAAAGCTGAAATCGAATGGCGATAAAGGTAAAGAGGTGAAGTGAATGTTTAAATATATGGAAGTTTGTTGAATTGCTCCAGTGGGAACATTTACTCAGTTGAACAAGCCTTGATTTTATTGCCTAACATGAACTAAACGACAACCAAACTACTCTATCTCTCTCTCTCGCGCGCTCTGTTTCATCTCTCTCTGGGCGAATAAGTTATGAACTCCACGAAGTATTTCACCATTGAATTGTGAATTTGAAGCCATACTGATATTCTCGTACGCTCGCTTCGACATCGAGTTGCAGTACACAGGCCAGCATCACATGTGCATATATTTACAATTGCATTGAGAGAGTGCAAGAATGCTTGTGTGATCGATCAATTGACACGTTCGGCGTTTTATTTGATTTTGCAAGTGTGAAATTGCTTACCTCTTTCGTTTTGCAATCCGCAAGCCATATTTGTGCGAAATTCAGTGAGCAAAATCCATGTGAGAGAGCATTTCGTATTTGTTTGTGCCACAAACAGTGTGCTGTTTACATTCAAATCACACTCATTTCAAAAGTCATTTGAGCTAATCATTTATTAGCCAACCGAGAATTATTGCGAACCAAAGATTGAACAGTTGTCACGTTAAAGAGAAAGAAATATTGGCCAAGAACAATGTGCGACAATTTGAATTTACTTGTTAACTGTTTCTATATTTAAAGGCATCGTTAGCACTTTAATAAACTGTTGAAAAAACTCTGTTTGCGCTACGAATATTCGAACGTAAAGTCCGATCAAGATTTACTTTTGGCACAACATTTAAATGAGCGTAATTCGAAAGGCAAACACAGAAATTGGCGAAACTTTGCTAATCTTATTCAGTTGTGTTTGTGTGTACACCGCACAGCGCACACCCCAAACCACATTGTTCGTCTTCAATGCGAATGGATGGATGGGATATGAAAAAAGCAAATATTTTCATTTAGAATCTTATAGCAGCGCGAGATCGTCTAGCAATTACTGTGTCAACAACGATTGGATTTGCCGTTGAAACAATGAAAATGCAATCTGTTTAGAGATCCTAATTTGATTTATTTCCAACAAATGATTAAAAAAAACCGACGAAAAGACTCGGGAAGTTCGTATTCGTTGTACGCGAGAGTGTACACAATTTTGGGTATGGTTTCCGTTGACAGGCAGGCAGCAGAAGAATAAAATCTCAAATTTCGTTTTGTTTGTTGTTTAGTTTAATGAGTAAATATTTTGGAGTTCATAAATTACATCGTAGATCCATAAATCGGCGTTGTTTACATGATAAAATATTCCTTTTTTCCCATTTTATTCTTGTGCCCGCGCGCTGGTTTACAGCAACGGAGGTAGCTTACTCCGTATTTATGGCTTAGCTTGGTTTTCTATTCAAAATACCCTCAGCGAAAAAAAAAACCAGCATGACGACAGGACGATGTGTGTGTATTTGTGACAAACGAAAAAACTGACTCAAAGAACCTATGTAATCTCGAAACGGAACCCAACTCGTTTGTTTGTATTTATCTTACGATTTGAATACTGTGTTTCTGCCTTTTTCGTGTACAAAAAATTCGATAAACAATCGAAACGAAACGGTTATTTACGTAGAGATTTTATATTCGATTTCAATGCAATCACTATACTAACAACAACAACAACAAAACGGTTGTGCAATTTGTACCCATGTCAGTTACAAAAGGAACCGTTAGTTGATTCGATTGAAAAGAAAAAAAATCCTGTTGAAAGAATCAAAGGCAGCATCAAATCGGAAACTTCAATTTACATTTTGTCTGGGAAAAACAAGTTACAAATTTTAAGGTAGTTGTAAACTGCGTCCTTCATTCGTGAAATATTAAATACAACATTGAATGCACCTTATTGGCGTATGCAAATGGAACTAAATAGTTTATTTTTGGTTCCGATGATTATTTATGCAAGTTGCCTTTTGCATTTCGTTCTTTGGTCTCGTTTAATTTTCATTTCTATGAAAATCGGCTTGATTGAAAAATTGATTCGCAAATCAAATGGAACGGAAGAAAGCATTGGAAATTATGGTGAATTCAGTGAGTAAAAATGAACGTATTTTGTAGCCATTAGCATTCATAACACTATATATATTATTGTTGATTGCTATTTCCAGTTAGAATTTCTCACAGAGAGAAAGATGAAAAAAGAGTAAGTCAAACTGTTCACAACGTCCTTATCACAAAATGAGAACAAGAAAAATGTTCACCATTACTTATTCGAATTGAGTTCTGTATTTTAGCCAAATGGAAAATTCGGTTTTTTCCCCATTTCAAAATAAGAAAAAATATTTAAATTGAGTTAGCACGAACAAAGTGCTCAAAAAGCATCGATAATTGAAGGAACATAAAACCGAGAACTAGCATTCGCAACAAAAATAATAACAAGAGATGCGAAATACAGAAGGAGAAAATATGAAAAACATGAAATGCAACATTTTCTACAGCGGTGAAAGAGAGTGCAATCTGTAATATAAATGGAGTATGGTCCGAGAACGAAATTCGGCAGAGCAAGTCATTGAGAAAAGTGATCGGTTGGCGTCATCGCAGCAATTGTAGCACTGGCCAACTATCGTTCTATTATTTTGAACAGAGAGACGATTTATGCACATATTTACAACATCTTCCAACTGTTGTTCGAATAATCTTTTCCTAATTGAAAATCGACAAGCAACCAAAAATTCTACACAAATAATGCGGTTTTTAATTTATAAAATGGAAGTACGTTTTGTTCTGTTTGCCTGTCGACAACCTCTCTACTTTTTATCGAAACGAAAATCGTTCTTTGCAATGGTATAATTTATGCAGAAGTCGAACGAACAAAAAAAGAAACGCAAGCAACAATAGAATTTCTGTGAGAACGACCATTCTGTCGGTGCATTTGAAACAAGGTTAATGATGACAATACACAAAATTTATGTCACTATTTAGGTTTTTATCGTTTTGGCATAATATGCTGTCGTCTGTTGTGAAAAGACGAATGGCTTGGTTCGCCTGTGTGCAACATCATAAAAATGATATTTTTGTTGCATTTGTTGTTGCTTTTGTTATTACACAGGATATTTTGTTGTGACATTTTTCCACTTTATTGTTGCACTTGTTTGATGGTGAAATGGGTGGCTCAGCTCGCATAAATACACGAAAAAATATTTCATTGGAATTGTCGATTCCGGGTCACTTGCCACTCGGTCAGCCAATCTATTTGATTCATTCGCGTGCGCGCGTCGTTCCACAAGTGCATCGAAAATGAAGTGGAAATAAAGCGAACATCCTCATAAAATCGCATCGCATAAAAGTGGAATTTAGATACAAATAAATTTTACGCTAAAAATTATTAAATTGAAATCTTTGCGAACGATTTCAATTGCTCGCTTGCTTTCTCGCTCGTTCGTATACACGACACATCCGCTTACATTTGTAAGCATTTTTATTGCATTTTTCGACCGGTTGCTCCTTTCTCTCGCTTGATCAATCGCGCTCATTTCCCGTCTTTGCCCTACTCAAATACTCATATTCTCTTGCGAAATTGTTTTCGTTCTGCTCCATTTGATTTTCCAATTTTTATCAATTTTCCTCAATTGTTTTCCATTTCGATTTTGGAACGATTTAATAGCATGCTTGTGCCGTCGTCGCAATTGAGATATTAAATGAGCATTAAAATGGAGGGCCCAATGCTAAAATCGAACATAAAAAGCACTTATCGCATTGTAAAAACGATTACTGTACAAATTCCATTAAATTGACGATACCGTTTTTTCCGTCTCTGCTCGCTCTATCGGCGAAAATCTTCTAGAGATCTTTTTTTTTACGAATGTCATTTGTCTCGAATGAAACGAGCGAGCAAAGGACAAAAAACATAGAAAAAGCAGTCAGCAAAATGAATGTTAAAATTAGTCAATCAATAGAGGTATCGAAGACATCTCAGACAGCGACAACAAACACTCACCGATGACAAATGATTTATGAGCTTGGGCGGCGATTTACACGTCGGCCATTGTCGATGAGAATCACATTTCGAGCTGTGCCAAAAAAAAAACGAGCTGTGCTTGTGTTACAAAAAGAGCTTTGTGTCGACTCGACACTGTCGAGTTTTACTTCATCTTTGTTTCTGTTTTTGTTTCGGTTTCGGTATTATTTTTATTTTATTTAAACTCGAAATCATGAAATTTTTATGGTTCATACTGGATTCGGGTTTTTCATTTTGATCTGTGGCAATAATTTAGGCTCGATTTACTGATACGAATATGAAAAACCACTCACAGTCCCAAAATGTATAACGATAAAACCGTTCTGAATATCACATCGTAAAAAATACCGATGTGATAAAGAGAAATACAGTCGAAATAATGGCGCTAATTCAAGAGAATCGTTGAAAAAAAATTCCTGTTGCTTCCTTTCCGAAACGCATAAAATATACTCGAATTGTAGCATAATGAAATTGATGGACTCAGAAGAAAACAAGACCACAGATCGTCGCTTCGCTCCGCTCTGCGTTCTTGAAGCTTGTAAATTTAAGGGGTTTAATTAATTTGATGTTTCTCATCAAATTATTATCGTGAGCACTACATGGAATGTATTTAGTTTTAATCGTTGGAAATGTCTGTTTCACAAGTTTTATCTATAAATCATTTTAATATTGTCAAAAATAATTAAATAAATTTATATCATGATATTGTATTCTTCACTTATGTGTTCTAATGTACATTCAATGTTAACGGTCATTGTACACTATTTCACATTAGTAACGAAAACAATGTAAATTTTTTTTTATTTATCTCAAAAGTGAATTACAAGAACATGATTTTATTTCATTTTTGCAACTAGGCGTAATTGTTTTGTTTGAAATAAAAAATATGGATATTAAAATGAATAAATTTACGGTCCAAAAAAATGGCCTAAAGACTCTTAAAATTTTCTTGGGAAAAAAATAACCACTACAGTAGCCTACATTCCATGTAGTGCTAAATACGTAATTGCATTTCAATGTGAAATCAAAAGCGTTGAATGAAGACATCGTAAACTGAAGGAGAACAAAAACATGTAAACAAAAAATGCTCGAAAATCACCGCTTCATTTAAATTATGTTTTTCTTCCATGATAATAATCTCACAGGAGCGAGCGTTCATGTTCGGTTCAATTATTTTCTTTTCTACAAAATCATGCTCGTTGCATGAATTTAACGATGTTGAAGCCAAAGGGAAAAAAACGTGTTGTTTTTTATTTCTCTTTGTGAGTTTATGGAAATGCCTCAAGTCAACAAGAATCGGGATTAACAGTGAATTTCCATTGATGACACTTCACACAGATGTGCTGAATGAGCGAGCAAGCGAGCGCACTCGATTTAACACAAAAGAAGACGACCACGCGGCTGTCTTCCCATTCAAGCGGATGAATAAATTTGAATAGAGAAAACAATGTGAATGAAATATATTCGTGTATATTTAAATTATCACGTATTCGCCGACAGTTAGTTGATATTGGATCTTTTGAGGCGCCTCTTGCTCGAAACGCCCGGGCAAACACAATTGCAATATCTTCTGTGGGTCGGAATAATAAATACAGAAATAAATACATTCAATTGGACATGTAGCAGAATGGGAATATTTATCCTTCATTTGATCACTGGCAAACAATCGGTACATTTTCATAATCGAATTGACTGTTTAAACTTTGAACTATGTAATAAACAAGCACCAGAATCGACTTGAGGTACAAGCATTTAATGAACGACAACAACGGCGACGACGACGACGGCGGTACAATTGCCAAATATGCATAAACATTTTGGATGAGCTCACCGGGATTACAATGTAATACATAAATTCAATATTTACCCAAATCCGCATCCGATTGAATGATTTGTCTCATGTATTTTCGATGTGAGACGAACTTATTTATCGATAAACATTTTGTTGCCGCAATTGAACTCAATTCAATATTTGCCACTTCATTTGCATAAGAAACTTTTCCCGAAATGTAAAGTCAGGCCAAAGCATAGCCGAGCACCATTATTTGAAAACCTCAAGCATATGCTTCAAAAATCCGATTAAATTGTAACATATTGACTGAAGCATTTCCATTACGTTAGACGGATCAACGAGCATATCTTATAAACTTTTCGGTCACTTATTCTTAGATTTTAATTAACTTCGCTCGTCTCAGATTAATCTGATACACTGAATATTGCATACTCAGTGAAATGCGTTGATTGCTTTTAATTTATTTAGAATAAATTTGACATTCGCATAAATACATATTTGATGTTGATGAAGTGAGTTGAGACGCACGCCAATAGAGCAAAGATATGACGCACAACCCGTTGCAAATTTTAGTGTATGGATGTCGGTACAATCACAGCTATCGACGTATACGCGTATAGATTTCACCAGAAATCACGCGAACCATAAAACTGCACCGTGTAAATTACCATAAACGCCAATTGTCGATTTAAGCTGATTGCTTTCACCCGTTCGTTCGCTTTCACTCTCAAAGACATCATCCACTCGGCTTTGAATGCGACGAAATATTGAAGTGCGTTTGCATATTATTACCATGAGTTCCGCAATAAATGCATGCATTAAACAGAATAATAGGAAAGCATGTGTACTTATTTGAATGGGCAATTTGTGTGGTAAACACCAAACTAGAATCCATCGAATGTGATGATGATGATGTGTTGGCCGGCGGTGGAATAGCCGCATTAACATGACCAGAAAATCAAACAAAACATTAGAACAATGCGATTATTCAATGCGGTCATCGCAGTGTAACGTTATGTGTGCGTGCACTTCCCATGATAGATTTCGATGATCAAATGGACGTGCTGTGTGTGTGTATGCGTGTGTATCGATTTGCATTCGGGCTCATGAATTTGTGATACAGGTGAATCATCATATTCCAGCCAATTATGACTTTCAAGACAATGCCGTTTCTATTAGAAAAGTGAACGCATTGTTCACAATCGGACTTTGACGTATTTCAAATTGCATTGTGTCATTGAAAACCATTTGAAACATTTCATTTCGGCGAATTATTCAACGAGAATTTTATCTAGTCTGATTTGTCATTGCGCGTCAGCGCACACAGTTTGAATGCAATTATTTCACTGTTCCACTTTAGGGAAAAAAATTATGCAAATTATATAGTTAAATTAAATTTCCTTGCAATGACCCAATTCGAGATAAACTTTTTTCGGAGCCTTTTGTCATTACTATGCATGTGTTTGATGCTACATCGAACAAGCTCTTGACATCACAACTCAATGCAGTTGAGTTTTATTTACGAATTTCTTTGTTGGAAAATGTGAGCCAAAAGTCCATTACAAAAATTGATTGAAACACTGCTGTGACCTATTTTCTATTCAGTCGATCGATCTCGTCATCAAATCAACGTCCTTTGTATTTTGTCTTTTGTCATTCATCTTATTTGTCAATGCAAATAGTAAAATGACTTTTTTCGAATATAGGACAATCAATGGTAGAAGTGCCATTTCATCGAATATACCATTTATTTCTACTCTTCGTTTGCAACAGAAACTAGAATAATTTAATCAAATGTGATTCATTGCGCAATGAAATCACAAGGCATAAATCAAAGTTTGTTTCGTTATATTTCCGCTTGTTCTATTTTGTACGATCAAACACATGTTAAAATGCTGATTTTTCATTTTAATTAGCATGTCAAAGTGAATGATGTCAAACTTTCATCGAAATATCAAATGCAGATAGAAAGATGCATTTTCACTTGACTACTTATGCGAATCTCGTCAGTGCACGCCTAGCGACATCATTTACCACGCGATTGTAAATGATTTGTTGAACGTGATTTATTCTTAGGTTCGCGTTTTTTTCTTCTTCATTACAAACATCATTTTGGATGGCGTTGAGGCATATGGACCGCGCGTTTTGTTTGCCTTTTATTAATGATGCAATGATTAAAAACTCACATTTGAATACGAGAGAAGCGCAAGAGCTAGAGCCGGAGATGATGTTTGCAACTGGAGAATATTTATTTTTAAATAAGTCAAATGCATCATTTCAAATGAAGTTTGAGATGAATGTGTTACGAACACCAACACGGTTCGCTGTTACCGTTCGATGTACTTATCCCGATATCATTGTCTATCGCTCTCGCTTGCTCCCTCGTTCAATCTCCCTCGCGCTCTCTCTTTCGTTCGTTGGTTCGCTTGTGCTTGTTATTCAATCTTTCCGTTTCAATTGCATTTACAATTGCATCTCATATGTTTACGCTCTGTTTGCATTTGAAGGAAAAAATTATTTTTAAATCCAGAAGGTAAAGTTCTGGATTTCGACATAAAAATGCGCTGACATAGTTTCCCTCCGGTTGCATTTGCTGTAAAATGTGCACGAGTCGAAGAAAAATGCTAATAACTCACTCTCTCTCTTTTTTTTCCAAGTGTTCCTCAACAGAGCTGTTATAGGCACCCAATCGGTGCCGGTACTTAGATTTTGAGTGCCGCACCTAGTACAATCACAAAAAATAAATTTCGATAATTTATAATTTCATATTTTTTCAGCAATATAAAATCATATTATTTCTTTAAAAAAACTAGCAAATTTGAAAATTTTCAAAAATACTCAAGAAATATACTTTCAAAAAGAGCTCGGTGCCGCACCGATTCAAGTGCCCGCACTTTTGCAGTGCCTATAACAGCTCTGTTCCTCAACGTTGTATGCGTTTTTTATGTGTATGTGAATGTCTTTTTTCGCATCTCTGCTTGCATTTACTTGGAATTTGGTTTTGTTGATATAACTGCCATTGTGACTTATGATGGTGCCAGAGAATTAATCATTTGAATTTGAATTCATTACATATCCTACAAAACGAATCATCCTCCGGTTGCCGTTTTGTTTTTTTCTCGGTTTGTTTATCCAAAGGTGGTTTTTGCAAACTGCTTTATTTTTAACGGTTTGCTGCTGGTTTGTGTCAAGTCATCCAAGTCAAACACCAGATGCACTGCAGATGCATTGAAACGAAGCAACGAGCACATGATGAACAGTAAAATGAAGAAGAAGAAAAAATCTATCCTAATGGCTGCCAAGTGTCTTATCTCCGTGCACACAGCGAGAGAGCGGAGCCACTACTGGGAAATAGAACGAAGAAGAAACATGTTCAAATGATATGACAACGTTATGGGATGGATAGGAAAAAAAGACGTGCCGTTGTAATTTTCCATTTGCACGGTGAAATATGGTTCGTTGTATCTATGCAATTAATCACGTTGGTAAGCGCAATGAAACACATTCACATATACACAGACAGCAATCGTACATCTATTACGCTTATTTGCTGCGATGGATGCAATTGAATCCCAACCAAAATAAATGCACTCGCATTTTCCACTTTAATTTCACCTAATTTTTTTTTCCCTCCAATATGTATACTATTGTGTGCACAGCGGAAGAAGCAACTAGCGATGAAAAAAACAACAACAAACCAACAGAAAAAAAACATTCAATTTATCAAAAATCCCACGAATTTGGTATTTTTCACGTTGCACGATTCGTTTTTTTTTCTTCTGTGTATGTATGTTTGCTATGTCCTATGTGCAACAAATTCGTCGACAATAACAAATTTCACTGACTAAACTTAAGAAAAATTACCTACTACCGTTTCGGGAGATTGGAATTTTTTCCAACGACTTTTCTCTCCAGTTTTTTTTTTCGTCTTGTAAATTCCTTTTTCTTGGCATTTTATCAAAAAGCTAGAAGTGAATCGAATATCTTCAACAAACAAATAACTAAGAAATAAACAACAATTGAAAAACCCACATATTAAATGTGTTCGTCGACACATAAACAAATGACCCCAAAGTTTTCAACTTGAATAGGAAGGAAAAAAAAACTACCAAACAAATCACTTACACATGAACGCAAAAGAAAAACTAAATGAGTGCAGAAAAAATGGACAAAACAAAGTGAGTGCTTGCTGTGTGACTTTGAACGAGGTTGTTTTTTTCTCTCTTTTTTTTTGGTTTTGTTCGATCGGTGAATTGGTTTTGTTAGTTAATGACACAAAGTGAGTATAATAATGGCGAGTTTGTGGTGTTTGTGCTTCTAATTTCATTTGGAACATCAACGCTCGTTTCTTTCTGCCCAATTTTTGCCAACTACGGTCGGGTTGTGTAATATTCCAACCGGAGCGAAAAACACTCACGTTCAAAGCAACCGAGGCCAAGAGAGGAAAAGAGTGAAAGAGAGAAAAGTGTGTGAGAATGGACTGCAAACGGGAAAATAAGTTCCAAAGTTTCATCAGCACCCATCGACTTTATTATCCGCAGGCAAAGAGCGTTTGTTAGTTTTTACATGCTGGAAAAAAGTAATTAAAACAACTAAATGACCAAGTGACACACACAGAGAGAGAAAGAGGGAGAGAGAGTCACAGTTAGATGAATTAAAATGGCAGAGAGATCGTTTACACCAGAGCACTGCCACAAGTTCTTCTTCCAATTTTGCGGCTTTTTGTGTGTTTATAACTCTCAACGAATACAACACAAACACAAACTAGATAGACAGAAAAAAAGCCGTACTTACACACAAACGATGTTAAGAAAGAAAAATACATCGAGAACAAAAACAATATGTGTCCAAATGCAACACGGACAAAAGTTTCAGATAACAATCCAAATCCATGAAAAAGGCAAAACGCAATTTTCCAATGAAACCGGGCGCAACACACAACACGTAAACAAAACAGTCTGTGAGTGTGTGCGGGGGAAAAGAGAGCCGAAGAAAACAAAGAAATTAAAAATTGTACTTTAAACTACACACCAAAGTGAAATACGGCAGTGAAAATGGTAGCAAAGTTTTAGATTACATGCGATGAGTTTTCCCCGACTGGGGCTGCTTTTTTTCCCAGAGTCTATTGTCATCCGTGGCGTCATTGTTGTCACATTTCACAACTTTGCCCATAATACCATGTGCCATTCGGCGTACAATCGTCGTCATTTTTTCACTTCTTTCTGCAATGCCAGCAGCGATGGGAGCCGACGCGGTGTGAATGAGTGCTTCTTTGCATGATTTGTTTGCTTAGGGATGGATATGCGTGAAAAGCGACACCCGTTTGAATGGTGCAAACGAAACGAGTGAAAAATGGTTTTATTTCACACTCACACACAGACACATTTCCACCTGATGCGAATTGGAAAAGTAACACGCGTTGCATAAATAAACGATGTCGACAACTTTCTGTCTTTGCCTGGGCAATTTTCCTCGAAAAAAACTAAATTCTACCTGTGCGAATGGGTTTTTACTCCCCGCACAGCCAATACGGCTCATTACCATATCAGAGTCTGTCGACGCTCGTAGCTAGACGAGTTGACAGCTTCAAAAGGATTCGTTTCCATGATATGTTTGGTGCGGTTTATTGCCACGCTTTATAATAATTTGATGGAAAATATCGTAAAAAAGCACCCAACATTTCTATCGTTTGCTCATCCAGCAAGCCGCCAGATGAGATGCTCCATGGCTCCACTCACTCTCCGACTTTGACTCGTCTGTTTTATGCTGACGCATTCAAAACTAAAAGGAAAACCATAAAAATAATTTCATTTATTCGGATTTTTTATTACAAAAACAATCTGCTTTACCGCTCCGAAGCGAATGCAAATAATGCCGATGGTGCATTTTAATATTCGAACGAAACGATGTCAAACTTTTTCAGAATTTCATGTTCGCTTCTTTTTTGTTCGTTTTTGGAATTTTACAAACGAATTCAAATGGCAAAACCAAAATGTGTTCCGTTTGTCGACGGTTCCCGGTTCTGTCTACTTTTTTTCGTTGCGTTTAATTCGTTGTCATTCCATTCCCTTTCGTTTCGGTTGTGTGGTGGGTGTGTATATGTGTGCGCCAGCATCTGGATTTGTTTGACTCATTGTTATTTTGCCATTATGATTTTATGAATATTGTTACTGCATTTTGGGTGCTGTTTGTGTGCTTGTGAGTTTGTATGTTTTCCATGTGCGAATTCACTGCTGTTTCGTCGCTCGCATTATTATCATGCGAAGCGATGGGAAAAGTGGGAATAAACTCGTGTGCCGCCGCCGCCGTCGTCGCCTCCAAACACAAAAGGCAGATTGTGTAATAATTTCCATTCCTGTGTCGTTAATTCCAAGCTCAGCACAAAAATGATTCGAATGCACCATATTTCGGTTGTTTTCCAAACACCTTTACATAATTTTATGTTCACTTTCAGAAAATAAAAACATTTTTTTTCCATCGTCTCGTTTCGTTTTATTTCAACTTTCCAGATTGAAACAACATATGAGAACCCATAAAAATCCAGCACACGTGGATCAGTTTCTATAGTCACAGCTCTGAGATCTCCACGCATCACAAAACAAACGACCTTCCTGCTTGACAATCATCTACCTAGTAACTTGAACGAGAGAAAATGTGAAGATAAAACATTCAAAATGAGCGTTTCTTCAGTTGCTAGACTCGACTTTCCTTTCTTGAATTTTTCAATAATAATTGATGTAATTGCAATCGATACATTTCTCGAAACTTTTTGATTGATCATTTCGTCTCCGACATAAAAAAATGAAAAAAGAGCACAATGACATCAAAAGCAAAGGAAAACTCAAAGGGTAAAATAAATTGAATACCGAGAATTTGTTTCTAACGAAATGGATCTCAGTTATACATCATTAGGTTTTTTGTGGCATATTTCGAATTTTGTTGGACAAAAGAGCTTATCATCGTTTCTCGTTCCGGCTTTAAAAGTTTTATCATATGATTACATTTAAATGGATATAATCGCATCGTCACTTGTTTGAAGCTTGATTTACTATTTGGGTGGTGGTGAATATAATCAAAGTTTTACCTCCTGTGAAAATCAAGTGTTGATGTGGAAAAGTTTTTAATTCCCATAGCATAAGTCCGACGCTGGACACAATCATACCACCTAATAGTTTGTATGCAATGTAGTTCATTTCGTGCGAGTGTGTAAATGGTTCATGCGGAAATGCAAATCTGAATGTGTTGAGGGCTCTTAGCTGTAGATCTTTCGTGTTAAATCGCTAATGGAGTAATTGATCGTACAATTTACTATATGCATTTGCTCACATTTAATGGAATGTGCATTAAAATTAATTCCACACTGGTCGAACACACACAAACACTCCATCCGACACACCCGTCCTGGATGCAGTTCAACAGTTTGAAGATTGAAGATGGTTGATGGTTTTCGATTCGGTCGTATTAATTCCACTTAAGCATAATTATCATATCAACTCCAGTTGAATATCCACTTAAAAACTTTTCAAATGTTAACGACCGCTGCTGTATGTAGTGCAATGTCCATCTATCAAATGGCAAACTAACTGGGATAATTGCACTTGGCTACGGCACCCGAGAGAGAGAGAGAGAGAGAGAGAGAGAGAAGGCGAAAGAAGTGGTGAGCGAGGAGTGAATCGCTGGACGATTTTTATGGGATTGGCGTGCAAAACATGAACTGTTCACCAATTTATTTTTGGTGAAAATCTTTTAATCCCGTACTGCAGACGTTTTGCGTGGAAAGTCATCGTGTTACATTGATGACAACAAAATTTAAGCCATTATATCCGATGCGAGAACCAGCCAGTCAGCCAGCAAGCGAGCGAGCGTCGCCGTTGCTTTAAAGCATTTTAAATGGGTCGACTGATGGATATAAACACGCAGTTGAAGTACATTGGATATGCGACAAAAATTGCATGTATTGTTGTGTATTCTTTTGGAACTGCAGTTTTGCGAAATTGCCATACATACATACACACATTTATTCAGTCGTTGGCTCGCATGTGGAAGAGCATAAAAACGGACGTAGATAAACTCATGAAAATTTTATTTGCTGTTTGCCCACGTCCATATTCCGAATGCCAACTCATCGCAATGCATACACACTCACACTCACACAAACAGCACCAGCAATGAAAAATAACAAAAGCACCAAACCAAATAAATGTTTTATTCCATTTCACCAGCTGAATTATTTAACTTTTTATGCTTTTAGAAATGTTGTATTTTGTGGACGAGTTTTTCTATTTCATTCGGATCGAGCGGTACCCTTGACTGTTTGTCTGTAAAAAAAAACATTTCATTTTGTTATTTAAAGTCCGTTCAGGACATGTAGAGATAACACAAAATAAATAAACGGAGGGCAGCAACGCATTCATGAAAAACGGCTTTCACATTTGCCCGACAAATTCACACATACACACCGACAGACAAAGCTCGAAAAAGCTTAAAAATGCATTCCATGGAAATGGTGCTAACATTATGGAACGATGTATTCGTGAATGCGTGACAATAATAATGATGACATCGTCAACAAATTGACACAAGCGTATTAATACGAAAAGGCATTAAAAATGAAAGAAGCCATCATGCGAAACAAATGACACATTTCAAGAATTGAGAAGAAACGTTTTCCTGTCAGTCACTGAATGGCAACGACGGCAACCAGGGGGTGTGGGTTAAGAGCAAAAAATCAAATCTGAAAGTCATGAAACGTTTGGAGTCGAATGTAAGTGGCCATTTGTACGGGTCTGCTTGCTCGTTGATCCGCGCTCTCTTACACTCGTTCGTTCGCAAAGCACACAGCGCAAAGAGACAGAGAAAAAAAAGCGGATGTTTACTTTTAGTCAGAGAGAAGATCGCAATGTTTTTGTTTCAGATCGCACTTGCATCCGCTCCAAATGCCATGAATTACAGTCTTAGCGAAAGCAACATTTTCTTTAGCCCAGCGCGCACATTTTAATTATCATGTGTTTCGAAATGAGCTGACATGTAATTTAAATTCTAATTACAAACACCACCACAAAATACTCCCTTTTTTTTCGTCGTGCACATTCCTCGACTGTTTCTCGGTCTCAGTGTTCATGCACGTTTCCTCTCAACTCTCTCACTCATTACTTTGTCGTACGCGGTGTAGCATTTCGCTCGTTCTTCCCTTCTACCCCCAATCACCCGCTCGTTCGCTCGCTCGCCTGAAGTGGAAAACATTCATACATGATAAACGTAATGTGTGTATCAATTTAATTAGGTTGAAATACGCGCGTGTTTCGCGCTCGACATTTTCATTTCCCATTTGCAAAAGAAACGAACATCCACCCAACTCCACGATCAAATAAGCTCTAATGGAAATGATATCTTAGCAATGCTGCTACTGTGTACTCTTTTAGTCTTTTTTTTCTGTTTCTCTTTGTTTACTCGCGGTTTTGCTCGCGAATATTGTGTGACTTGGTCCTGTTGTCTTGTCATAGTCTTCAGTTGTTTTTGCTTATTTTCGTTTCATTTGTTTGTGTTATTGTTCGATTACAAATGTGCGCCAACGCGAGATCCAAATAACCGCACATAATTGTGTAACTACAAATGAAATTCACATTCAATGATGTAGCCAAGTGACGCACGTTATCGTATCTGGATATAGTGTACTCACCACACGCACGTCACCATATTTGCCAATGCTTCTCTCATTAAGATAACATGCACTCAATCCATTTTATTTGTTCAGTGCAGCGTTCACTCTTCTGTGAAACCGCTTCTTGTTCGCAAATTCTACATCACAAAATTGTCTTCAGCGATTCTTGAATAACGATTTTAATGCATACACATTACGCGCACACACCCAACCGTACTTTTGTGTAAAAGTTTTCCCACGCAAAGTGAGTGTTTGAGTTATGTCGATAATATGATGAGCTCGATATTAATTCAACTACATGATAGTTTACACTTCATTTGAAATTTAGTTCAAGGTACTTTTTTTTGTTTCACAGTCATTCTTTCCAACTATCAACTTTCAATTGAACGTACACAAACTTTACAACAACACCAAAAAAAAAATGTCTCGAAGCGAAATCAACCCTGAATTGCTGCTGTCACACCCAGAAGCAATGACATTTTCACAGTTATACAATTGAATAAAGAGAAAATTCCTTTTTGAAATGGGTGAAAAGTGGTAGCGTCATTTCATTTGCCCGCCAGATACAAATAATGCGCTACAAAAATTGTTTTACATCATTATGCAACTGTGGGTTGTTTTCGCATTCTCCGTTTGTGTACAGCGTACACATCTATGTTATTTGTGCTGTGGCAAGAGATGCACATAGCAGAGACATTACATGCACTTTTATTATTATCTCATAACCGGTTGCTTTATGATAATGTTATTGTATGTCTTGCGGCCAACGAGCTTTTTATGCGACATGTTTCTGTCATAAAAAAAAATTCCCATCGATTACATCGTTCACTTGGTGTGTCGTGGAAATTTTGCATGGGGAGAAAATTCAAATGTTCGCTTTGTTCTTTGTTGTTCTTTTTTTTATCTCGCCCTCGCTCTTTTGGTTGTGCTTTGATTTTTGTGCTGATTTAAAAGAATACGCTAGCCCTGGAGGCTTGGTATGATTGTTGCTTCTAGTGACAACGAACATGAATTTCATGCTTGATGTTTTCAAAAAAAAAAAATTTAATATTCAAATTTCCAGGACCATCTGATTGGCATCATTGCGGCCATATTCACAACATTTCAATTCAATCTTCATACAAATAACGCGCGTTTATATTAGGATGAAATTTGATTCTGCTCTGTCTAACAACTCTCAGCTCGAGACAATGGCATTTCATTTTTCCAACCGGTTTGATGTTCAAAACTGTAATCGCATTTCTACGTGAGACATTTCGCATGCGATTAAGGACATTCACTTTTATGTTTTCATCTACAATTTCGCCAATGATCACGCCACGTCATAATAACGGGTCTCGATGTACTCTAATTATGGTATCATTGCCACGTATCCACTGAAATTGTAATTGAGCATCAAAAATGGTTAAATCAATCGAAGCAAGTACGGCGCATTCGGTTTATTGGTGGCGTAGGAACGTAGAAGGATGCGGACACGGGTTCGATGGCAGCTCAATAGCCTCAACTGTGTGGCCACAAGACTGTCGCATCACATTAACATTTCATTTGATGCCAAACGATTCCGTTGACACCGAAACCGAAAACATAGTAATTATTTGAAGCGAGATGCTGCTGCATTGTTGCCTTGTTAAATTTTACCAATGATTGCTCTCGCCCGTAATTTAATAACAATCTCCAATGATGTGAATGCGACAAACAAGGACACACACAATATACCAACACCGAAAATTGTCTACTGCTGTTGTTTGGTCGGTGGCCATTCTGGTGCTGTTGCTGCTCAAGTTACCATGTGCAGCTTTGAGTGACGGCTACATGCAGCTACATTCATGCAACTAGATCCTGGATGGGCGAATGATGATCCAATAGAATAAACGATAATGATCGGAATTTCACACAGAGAATTCGCTCTCAAGAGAGAATCGATAAACCGAGCCACTAACAATTGACGATGTACAAACAAAATCGCTTGCCACACACAAACACAACCATGATACATGTCAAATATGATAATAAAACTGTATCACAAACGGGATCTCTGTAGAAGCTTGTGCACTGTGCATTAGGGTGTTTTCGGCATCGTTCAATCGAAAAATGGTAAGTCTCATTCGATAGATCTCAGAATTCTGAGTCGATTGATAACATTTTTTTTTTCGAGGATGGACTTGTAATGACACTTCCCGAAACTACAAAAAATGTTTTATTCTGAATTTCTATAGTAACGTGTGACAACTAGATTCAATTTTATGTTTTCTTGGCAAATTTTTGCTTTCAAATTTCAAATCAATTCTGGTTGTCACACGTTACTATGGAAATTCAGAATAAAACTGTTTTTGTTTTCAGCTTCGGGAAGTGTCATCACAAGTCCATCCGCGACAAAAATATTATCAATCGACTCAGAATTCTGAGATCTATCGAATGAGGCATACCATTTTTTGATTAAACGATGCCGAAAACACCCTACTGTGCATTGAAACTATTTGAAACATTCCAACTAATGAGACAAAGTCTTGTCTGCATGCGAAAGCTCGAATACATCATTGACAAAACATGACGGCGATTAGAGTTGACAGAAGAAAGAGAGAAAAAAAACGGTGGTCCTTAAGCATGGACTATCAAATGAAAATAGTTGTGAAAATATGTCTCAACGGCGTTAAGAGTTTGGACACACTGGCTCGATCGAAATATAAAAGACACACAGTGGCTAGCACTTTGGCGAAATGATGTTTGAGGCTTGTATACCGAACAGCGATAGTCATTCAGTTGGTTTATAATGCGTTCAATGTCGATATAACGTCTCTGTTTTATCACCCAATAATATTTGCTTGGATATCGTTGTCGTCATTACTAGCCGACGGACATGCTATTGACGGGGAATGGGTGATCTGGTGTGTGTAAACTTTTATTTCATTTTGGGTGAAATTGTTGCAATTTTTGGCTGTTATGACATCAAAATTGTTTGTTTGATCGCTATGTTTACGTTTATGACGTTCAAACCATTTCTCCGCATTTTGGGCCTTTTGCGGGATTTTCAGCGAGCTTGGAACATTGGAAATATTACCACATCTGCATCGGCGTGCTCTATGTATCCCTCTCTCTCTCTCTCTCTCGCTCTGCGTGAGTCAAATACACCGAGTTTCGAGGTCGTTCGTTGTATTCAATGAATGGAGTGACACAAAACTCAAAGGAAGAACATTCACAAACTACCGAAAAAAGAAACTGTCAAGAGAAAAAGTTACTATCGTTTGCACACATACAACTACATAGGACTGTGTATGTGCAAACGTATCAAAACGCATTGCTTTGCTCAAGCACTTTTTGCCATCAAGTTTTTGCAATCGACCAATGAAAAAAAAACTCATCCCAAGTTGCTTTGTGCGTGTTGTTTTGACATTTGGAAAATTTTTGCCCATCACACCATGAATACACAACGTAAGCGAAAAAGCGAAAAAAGCAACCACCAGAAATGTGAAACTAAACAGAAACTGAGCACTTGCCGAGCAATAATTCAGAGCAGTAGCAGCAGCAACAGTAGCAAAAAACGTTAACGAACCGAGACGAAAGCTATAACCATCAGAATGATGCCAAAAACCGAAAACACACCATGAATACGACCATTTGTAATACCATTCGGCTGGCACTTTTGCGGGAAACGCCAAAATGCAAAAACAACAAACAATCAACTTGCTTAAAGTAGATACAAAGAAAAAAGTTTCCACTTTTTATTTGTTTGTATGTGTGTGTGGTTGGGTGGGTGAGTGCGAGTGTCTTGCTCGGGATTATCTTGTGATTAAAATAGTTTTCTCGGAGCTATTTTATGCCATCTCACGGTTTCATTATGTTGTTTGAGCGATGCGCCCACAATCGCGCGCTTGCGCTCACTGCTGTCTTTTGTCTGCCAAAAATCATTTATTCATGATTTTCAATGCGATGCATTTGTCGTAATGTGTCTGGTAATCAAATATAACGCGATCAGATATTGTTTTTTTTTCTTTATCCCTTTTCACTCGCATCTATTCTTCAACGTTCTATGCATATTGTCGAGGTGATGACTGATGGCTTTCGCAAGATGAATTGATTGAAAAACGGATCAAAATCATGATGATGAATATTTATTGGGATTCCTCATTTTTTTTTTCTCTACCCCATTCAAACACATGGAATTCCAATTTTGATGGGATTTTTTTTTTGGTGGACGAGAAAGAAAACAAGACCGCAGAGCTTCGCTTCGCTCCGCTCTGCGTTCTTGAGTTTTTAGTTACTTAATCTATTTTGTTGTTTCACAACAAACTATTTTTTGGCGCACTACATGAAATTTATTTCATCAAAGTAACTTTGAAGTAATATATTTATTTGCAAAATGAATTACAAGATCTTGGTTTCATTTCTTTTTTGAAATACACTGCCTTTGGTTTAAATTAAATAAATAATATGAGCATAGAATCTAAAATCACTTTAATTCTGTTCAAGACACAGAAAATATTATACGAAAAATTAATGTAATTTTTAAACAACATTTGATAATAAAAATTTGATTGGCGCTTTGAGATATTATGCACTTATTTGTCGTTAGTGCACCTGTTTTAAATTAAATAAAAAATATGAGCATAAAATTCAAATTCACCATAGTTTGTTTCATCACTCAAAAAGTATTAAGAAAAAAAAATAAGCAGATTAGTAGCTCTACATTTCATGTAGTGCTAAAAGTGCACATCCAGTATAGAGAGCGAGAGAGAAGGGGAGAAATTTAAATAATAAATATCAGCATGAGACTACAAATCATTTAAATACCGCAGCATATGACACAAATGGTGTGATAAACCCAACCGAGAGACAATACGCAACGAACCAACACCAATCTTGACCGAAACGAACGAGCGCAAAAAAATTTGAACAAGCACAAGCCGTACATCTGAACACACACGGGCGGACGCGCATATAAAAAGACATGAACGAAATTAATTTGCAACATAATAAATTTTTGAGCAGCATTTTTATGTGAATACATTTTCGGCCGATAAATCACAATCGACCGGAAAATGGTAGCGGAAAAGACACTGAAACTGATTTATGTATCGGCCAAATGAATGAGGCAACAACAGCCACAGAAAAAAAATATTTGTTGTAAATATGAAAATGTGTTATCCTGGTGTCACTGTCGGTTAGATAGTTCCAGTTGGACACGAGAAATTCGCGTGCGCTCGCGCGTCATCGTCCTCTTTGCTTGTGCCAATTCATTATTTCCGGGGATTTCATTCAATTGAATACGCATTTTTCGAATTCACTGCACTCAGAAATGCAACGACGCGCAAAAAACAAACAAACACGAATAATGTCAAAAAAGTCGGTCAAAAGAGTGAAATATTCATTCGTAACCCATAATCGGATCGGAACATCCGGCCAAATGCAAAAATAAAGATCTCTCTCTCTCTTTTTCGTTGTCTATTTGAGCCAACGGCAAAATTAAAAAACACTGATGCTGAACGCCAACAAACAAACAAAACTGATCCGAAAGCGGCAAAAAATCTAATTTAGATGTCACTAGCGAAAACATACGCATCGAGCACAACACACCCAGAAAAGTCGACAAAATTCGTAGCATTTTTTTTGTCGATTCGTTTTCATCTTTGTTTTTGTGATGCTGATACTGATCTGTTTTCCCAACGAAGCAAGCAATTTTCCAACAAGCGCTGTATTTTTTTTCTATATACTTCTAGTGCGTGTGTATGTGTTTCGCTTCATTTTGTGCTTTATTTTCCACGGTTAATGGCCAAATTGAAGTCGCACATATGAAAATAAACTGAGTATGACAGTACGATAGAGCCAGCCAAAGCAAATGTCGCAGCTTTACGCTTATATCGAAATATACTAGATCCAGTCTGGGCTGTGTGAGTGAGCTAGCGAGCGAAAACCGAGTGTTCTGTGTGGTAGAAAACGAAAAATAGTTCAGATGATGATGGCACCATATTGTCTGAAACGAAATTGACAAAGAGAATGGGAGAAACGAAGCACACGCGTCTCGAAATATACGCATCGCACCAACAGAAGAGCAGCCTCAACCATAATGACGATGGATGTTGGTTGGTGCGGCGGCAACGGGCAATGGCAGAGGCAACAGCATATGATAGTATAGCGTTTGTGCGCCGTTTTTCCCTTGTTTACTCTCTGAGCGATTGGTTGGGCACAGTCATGTGTGGTTGTGTGCGCGTTGAACTATTTTTCGGGGCACCAATTTCATTTCGCTCGCATACTTTCTATGCTCTTCTATTTTGCATTTTTGCTTTCGAAATCAGTACCGTGATAATGTCATTGTTTTTGTTCCATGCGAACAACACTCGATTTTGGGCAGCATTATCAATTCTTGTTGTTTGTCGCTAGCAGCAAATGCTTCTCTCTCTTTCTCTACTCCCAATCCGATCAACGATTCACTTTCTCGGTCATGCACTTTCACATGCCGCTGCTGCTGTGATGGAATGGTTTTTCTTCGCTCGACATTATTCAAGTAAACGACAAAATGAAACAAAAATAATATTGTAGTTTGTGTTTCATGTTTCGAATGATTGTTGTTCAACATCAACCACACACACGCAGACCATGCACAATCGGTGTTTGAAAATTCGACATGCTCGACACGAGTTAATAGGATGACGTTCAATGTTTTTCTCGTTACTTTGGTCATAGATTTTTCGTTGTGAACAGCATCAATTTGGATAGTTCTCAATTGGCCATTCGATTCGGTTGCTTTGAGTGGTGTCAGCTGTTGCCACTTCACTATAAAGTGTTTATTCACTAAACTGACGAGTTTCCGTGTGCCGAAAGTAAAATATAGAACTGTTTCGGGTATTGAGCAGATTTACTATCAAATGAATGGCTGCAATTGATTTGACACAACGTACTCGGATTTTTTCCCTCTCTATACAACGGTTACACTGAATGAAGCAAAAGGTCTGCAATTGAGTACAATTTATTTCTCGTCTGCAGCGCGCACGCATTTCAAATTCCACTGACTGTTCAATTGATGAACATGAATTGATATTGATTTTATTTTGTTTGGAATACTTTCATAGTTCTTTATGAATTGATATTGTTCCGATGCTAATATCCTTACCACCAGTTCTATGGATGATATTGAGAGTGGAGTATGTTTTTTCTTCGATTCATATTTTTAAAAAGGCGAGTATGTTTTCTGATGATTCTGTTGGCGTTAAAGTAGAGTATGTCGTAGTACCGTCTAGCCTCTGCGGTCTTCACGGTTTTCGCGCAACTGATAGGAGATAACAACATGGTGTCTTCGGCTAAGTTGTAGCACTCCAGGTCTTCTATAACATTGCTGAAGGCATCTATCTCTTATCTCTTGTCAGTTGCGCGCTATTCGCGCACATAAAAAAGCAAATTTTATATAGAACTTTTTTTTCTTATCATTTTTCGCGCTTTTCGCGGAACTGATAAGAGATAAGAGATAACTGACTTCAGCAATGTTATAGAAGACCTCGAGTGCTACAACTTTGCCGAAGACACCAAGTTGTTAACTCTTATCAGTTCCAGGAAAACCTCAAAAAACCGTAACGACCCGTCAAAAATGAACATACTCGCCTTTAACCATTTTTGAGTCGAAAGAAACTTACTTCTCTTTCATAACAAAGTCAGTGAAACATACACCACTCTTAATCTCACCTATACCTGCATTTTTTCGGATAAATCCATTTCTATGATTGAAATCGTTCGTTAATGACTTTTGCAATGATTGCGAATTCAAGCATGAAAATTTAGTAAATGTAATAATAAACTAGACAAAGAATAAACTATAAATTGTATACCAGCTTTGAACGAATGAGGTGGAATGATCATAAATGTGCCAGGTTCTGTTGGAACTTGTTGGATGAAAGGAATTAACATAAATGGACTTTTCTTGAAATATTACGGCCAATAGCTTCGAAAAGCACAACCCATTAAATGAATATGCTGTAATTTTCTGTTCGCAATCTGCTGACATTTCTCATTAAAGGTTTTCCATTGGGGTTTCCTGTTTACCAAAAAGTAGAATCGGGTTTTCTATTTAAAAGCTTTTGAAACCTTGATACTTGGTAGGAGTATGATTGCATTTTCTTTGGGAATAATAATTATTGAAAATGCTTGTCATTAGCAAATTATTAACGGTTTAATTTGTGTGCAAACACCGAGTGGTACACAGCTTTGATTTCATCATCGCAAGAGAGCGAAAGTGAGGAATAAAAAGGGCGTTTTCATTATCCGCATTATTTTAATCAGCTCAACGCCAAATCAAATACGTAAAAACGTTTCCGAATTAGCATAGTGCTTGAGAGATAAAGATGTTTTCATCGAAGATGAAATTGGAGATAAAAAAAGTGCTTGAATGCTAGATGGAACGTATTCGCTTGGTAATGAAATTTAAACGGATAAACTCAGCGCATTTTGCGTACTTTTTTACACTGTATTTAATTTTTTAAAGAAACTCACCATGAAAAAGCCGTTTCTTTCTCTCTTCTGTTTGCGATCGGGTATGTAAAAATGAATTGACAGAATGTGAATTAACGACCCATAAAATGGTGCGTTAATAATTTTCAATATGATTCCTTTCGAATTTAATGCCAAGCAACGCAAATTGGGTTCCGAATTCCCATTTTGCGCGTTCTTTTGTTCTCATTTGAATAACACGGTCTTCCTTTTCATTTTATTTTCAACTTTCAGGAGGATTTTATGTCATTGTGAAACCGGAAACAGCATTGCTGAGCACCCACATAAATCATAGTGAGTAGAAAAAAAATGAAATGGAAATTAAATTACCACGTTCACATTTCGATCGGCAACATGTCCTATTCAATTCCATAGAAATGGGCCCTAAGTCGTATGACTTTCCTTCTTTGTGTATCATCCAAAATGGCAACCTTAAGTACTTCATTCAAGAAACACAACCTATCACAACTGCTAATTTTCGCAACTCACTCGAGACGCAAAATCATTCAACGGAAAATATGAACAATGAGAAAATAACATGTCCCCATTCAAAAGCATTGAGCCAAACAATGAAAGGGACGACCGGGGACCAACTTTTTTCTTCTTTTGCTTATTCTTTTTCTTTTGATACACACAATGTTTTTCGGTGAAATTGCTAACAATTTTTCGGGTGTGTTTATCTCTCAAGTAACTTCAGGGTCGCTCTTGAAATTTGCCTTTTTAGTTGCGCTCTTTCTCACACTCGATCAAGACAAAAACAAAAACAAACACAGCAACTCAACTCAATAATATCAAAGTCAACGAGTGGCGTGTCCATCAGAAAAGATAGACAACAGGGAAATACACCGTTCGTTGTACTACATCAACATACATATTATGTAACTTCGCACAAAACAGCGATTATTGTTCCCATTGTTACATGATTTCACTTTGTATTGTTGTTCGGGGCCTGAGCAATAACGCGCACAATATTGTTCATTTTACTCTCTATCCACATCAGATGAGTTAACTTCTTTTTCGCTTTCGTGTTGCTCATTCAGTTCCCGAGTCTTGAAAAGTTGACCGTATTCAGTTTGAACACGGATCTAACAGTATCAGTGTTTGGACAAAGATAATTATCTAGATAAGATAAAAGATAATATAAGATAAGATAATATCGTTTATCTTATCTAGATTAATTTCAGAAAATCGTCAAAATATCTTATCTTTATCTTATTTTTTACACGTTATCTTATCTTTTTTGAAGATAAATTGAGATAATTCTAAAATTAATCAATTAAAAATTTCAAAGGGAGAGAAAAAATTTCCATTGGATAAAGAACGAAAATTTTTTTTTATCTGAAGATAATTGAAGATAATCTTATCTTTTTTATAAAAGATAAGATAAATATCTTACCTTTATCTAAGTAGATTAAAACACAAAAATTAGGTCTTATCTGGTTTTTATCTAGATAACATTCATTTATCTAAATTAAACACTGAACACTATTACGGAGATTGGTCGTAAAGTTGACTCGAATTTCAGGCCTTTTTTTCATATAAAACCATTAAATGCCAACTGTTAACGCTGAGCTAACTTGTCCAAATTTACTCCGTATTTTCCACCGCTTGTGTCATTTCACTTTGGACGCTTTCAAAAGCAGAGCAGAGCAGTCTGTTTGAACGTAAAATGCAAGGTGCTTGAATGAAAATGGTATGTTGAATTGAAATAACAATGAATACAAACCACTTGGCTTGAGTTGCATTTTATTCATGAAACACCCGCAAATCACAGAAATAGCCCGAAATGAAATTTAAGCTAAGAAAATCTGAAATCTTGGCTTTTGTATCTTGCCATTGATCACACACATTTGGTTGAGCCTTTCTTTGAGCTGTGCAATTTCGATGGTTTTTCTATATTCACTTTTATACGAAGGGGTGTTAAACTGTCTAGCGATGTGCAAGTCATTTCATTGGTCGGTAATTTGATGAGGCACGTGTGTGTGGTGTACATATGCCGACAACTATTCAACATGACCTTTTAACAGCTAGTGGAACTTTTGACGGGCATTCATGTCTCTTCGGTGTGAGTATTCAGCTTTGCTCAGCATCTTCTTCCTTTTCTCCGAAAAATGCCAAAAAAAAAAATGCCAGAACACAGCCGCTGTACAGTTTTTTTCGTGCATCAACTTGTTTTTCTCTCCTCAAATGACTTCACGCAGTTCTTTTTTACGGAGAAAACTTTTTCGCTTTGATATTTATTTTTAGATTAATGTCATCTTCCGTAACTGTTGTTGTAGCAAGAGCAAAATTACTTTCGTGTGCCAGTGAATGTGAGTGGGGAAAAGAAAAAAATCATTACATTTCGTTATGGGTTTCAAAGGAATTGACCGAGAAAGCGAGAGAAAAACGAATAAAAAAGATTATGTCATAATGTTCTCGTGAGTTGAGCGATAAGAACGCATTTAATTTGAAACAAACCGAAAACTAAATCGAAACAAAAGAGAAATGAAAGAGAAATTGTGATATTCGCTAGAAAATACTTTCGGAAAAAAGATCAGTGGAAATTTGGAATTTAAAGAATCTTTCGATGTTCAAAGCATTCTTAAGAAAA
Source organism: Sitodiplosis mosellana (assembly GCF_009176505.1). Taxonomy (NCBI): domain Eukaryota; kingdom Metazoa; phylum Arthropoda; class Insecta; order Diptera; family Cecidomyiidae; genus Sitodiplosis; species Sitodiplosis mosellana. Next base: position 1,027,524 of record NW_022595254.1, read on the forward strand.
TCGAAATCAATGTATGTCCGCGCGACGCAAGTCAAAACATCCTTGTACCATACGCATACAATACATCCTACGCACATTTCATGGCCGAAATTTTCGGAATCTTTAACCAACCAACACACAAAATCAAAATCTTCTTCGGCTCATTCAATGTTCAAACGGCAAGTTTTTCTCACTTCTTTATGCGTTGCAAGAAATTTGCATTTAAATGGAAATGAAATAAAGTTTGCATGTGTTTTTATCAAGTTGTTGTTTTGCATCGAAATGTCCCAAGTTTTCTGCTTGTGATGATTCAACACAGTTGATGTTGAAAAGTGAAACGCGACGACCAGGAGACAAAGGCTGAATGCGGATGAAAAACAAAAGAGAGATTGAGGAAAATGCTACCAAAAAATGGTTTGTTAAAAATATGGTTGGAACAATATGGTGAAGAATATTTTGTGGGTGTGTGCGTGTATTTTCAGAAATAATGCGGAAGAATTAAATGAAAACGAATATACAGTGAAGCATATTCTTGATAACACGGTGACGTTCTCATATATATACAGTATACACGCTTTCATTCAGCTTAGGTTATTATCGTAGTATTCCATGCGAATGTTTCGCCGCAAGTATTTTTATTATTCATGCAACGACTGTTGCGGAAAACAGTTTTCCTCTGCTAAATCGTTAATGTGTGCCAGAGTTTTAACAGCCATTTACCAGCTGAAATGGCCACGCTAAACGGCTGTTGAGAATGACACACACACAAAATTCGAATACCGATCGTTTCGTTGCAAAGCTAACCTCAAATATCCAGAAGTTATTACTGTTTTATTTACTCGTTATAATGAAATGGCTTCGTTACAAAACACAAACACAAACTACTGGTTTTAAAATGGAATGGCGGCCGTTGACAAGCCGACTCATACATTTCGAAGACGAGAAATCAGAACGAAAATGTTGTTGTCGGTCATGGTCAATCGAAACATTAACGCGTGGGAGTGCTTACAAACAACATATTTTGCATAAAAAACCGCACTGGGTTGGCTAGGGCCATGGCACAAGAGAAAACAACATGGTTGTTTTCTCTTGTGTACTAGAAAACATGTTGAATACAGAGAAAAGACGATAATATCTTTATCAATATTTGGTGAGATTGGTAGTTGCATATGATGAACGAAAAAAGCATAATCTAATATTGATGAGCATCGCTCATGCTGTTATCAGATATTCCAATGCAAAGGGATATTGCAACTTTTTTGACCAGAAAAAACGCCATCTTACGTCGTGCCCGTAAATTATTTTACTGTACATTTAGATGGTAGAGTTTGAACAAAAGTTTGACACTATGCATAAACTTGGAAAGAGCTTGATAAACTTGATGAAATACATATATTTTATGGTCGTTGCAATACCCCTATTTTCCAATGATACCTTTTTTAGCATCAGTTACAGTGGATATTCGATTTAAGCACCCCACCTCAATGTTGTACTATAACATTGTTGTGAGCCGCCCCACTCTACTCCATGCTCAATCTGAGTCTAAATTGTAACTCAGGTTCTATAAATAAAATTCTGCTTTCGACAAATTGGAATGGCAATGCGAGCGACATCGTTTTATTTGTCCATGTGTTCCTCTCTTAAAAACGGCATGTTGATGGTGAATAATTAATTTTCTACTAAGCATTTTCCCACAAAAGTTTATTCGTTGCATTCATATCAATTAATAAATGTGTAAATAAAATAAGTTGTATGCAGTTTTGCAAACGAAACGATGCTCCGGAGGCAATGCTTTTAATGGAATCGCCAACGCAAAAACGGCCAGAGTAAACTATAAACAAAACAGTTTCTTGCTGTGACTGAGGGTTTGTGTGTGTGTGTGTTTGTGTGTGCTTGACTCCACTAAGGCATATGCAAACGATGGTATGCTTGTTGTTTCTAGTTACAGGCTCAGCGTCTAGGTACACGTTTAATTATTGTTTGCACAGTGGATTACCATTAGAGTGGAAGTAAAAAGTTGAAATGCGAAAAGCATTCGTAAATTTTAAGAGCAATAAACAAAACAAATGTCGGAATCAAATAGGGAATGTGCAGACGCAAAGCGTTGAATCTCAAGCACAAGCACAAATGAACGCAGCCAAGATGTGGAAGGGCGTGAGCGACAGAAAAACGGTAACAAGTAACAACACCGGCATGCCATACTCTCACAGAGAATATATAACTACGTTTGGCTACTCAGCAAATGAGCGTCTTGAATCCGAGATTATTTTCAGTATTAATTCTCTTTAGATGGCAAAAAGGATTCTCTATTTGTTTTGTCAACGCTATGTTATATTCACTTTATTCATGTTTTTTTAGTGTTTATCGTGCTGTTTCTCTGTTGGCAAACATTTATCATTTCTGAGTGTCGCGTATCTCTTGAAGCGATCACATCTCTCTCTCCCACACTTTGTTTTATTATTCAGTCTCCGGCGTCATTTGCATCAGTTTATGCGATGCTAAAGTCGAAAGTTGATATTTAGCCCAATAAAGCAACAACAGGACATTTTTTGTGTTTGTTTTTATCGCTGTTTATGAGCGAACAAGCGACAGTGGGAGTGCTTGTCACTAGCGTTTCGATATTAAATCTAATATTGTAAAAGCATTCCGCACCACGACACAACAATTCGAAGCACAATGTGCTCGGTATGTGTGCTGTTGCTTAGTGAGGAAAAAGCATGAAGAGAATAATAACGAGTTGAATTTTATATTTTATTTTCCAATTTTCTAACAAACAAACAAACAAACAAAAAAAACGTACCAGCCAAAACAAATGTACGCCAAAGCGAATCGAAACTGCATGGACGAGAAAGAAAAAAACACACACATTCATCGGGCCAAACGATTGTTCTGATCAGTTGTGATTTTGTGTTCCAGAACAATGAAATGCTAGTTATTTTTCTTTTATGAAAGTTTTACCAGTTTGATGAACAGTAAATTAGATCAATGTGAATGAATGGACCAAACGAAACAAAAGTTTAAAATAGCAAAATGGATTTGATGCGAAACATGGCCCTAAGCAATTCAAACACCAAACACGTCATTGAAATCTAATTTTCTCTCTGTTGCATTGATCTTCTTCTTCCGTTTTTTTTTTTCAGTTGTATTGAGCTCTTTGCGAAGCTTTTCATCGCAACTGGTTTATAATTTTCATTTCAACAAATTTAAGGCGCTGGAAAATGGACTAAGCGCTGTTGGCAAAGCAATTAAGCGCTTTTCAGAGGTCGTTCACAGTCCATCATTATTTTTTGGTTCGCTCGATCGGTGCAAAGGCAACAACATCATCATCATCACACCACCGTTGATGTCACTTTCTTATCACACAGGTGCGAAATCACACAAACACACACACACATTTTGCATACATTTTGCGGACAATGGCCTGGGCATTTTTGTCCCATTGCAAATGATGATGGTTTTATCTCTTGGAGCCATTTCCCACGATAAAAAGAAATGAAGTGATATGTCGTAAACGAAGACCTCACACAAACACACACACAGAGAGAGAGAGAGGGAGTGGATTCTTCACACCGCACTGCACAAAGCTGCGTGGAAAATTCATCAAGTGTCCGGCCGAATGGCACGTGAAATACAATTGTGCACATGAAATAAATGGCCATTAGGTGCTTTTTGAATGCCTTTTGCCACTCATAGATTTATACACATTTTTTTTACTTTCACGGCTCTGTTGCTCCCTTTTGTGTATGGCCAACGATGAATGGTCGACTGGTCGTGCGTAAGCAAATGTCCATGATACGAAATGGAATGAACACAACGAAAGAAAAGGTAATATGAAAGAAGAAGCAAAGTAAATGATACCAAAAAACCTGGATTTTTTCCATACTTGAGCACCTCGAAGTGTACAAGTGAGTTCATATATTTTTATACTAATTGCCCGAATTGCAAGCCTCTGAGGTATGTATACTTTTATGGCCTATAAGCTATAACAAATGCCTAACTCAACTGTAATGAAGTAAATTTTTATGTTAGACATAAACATAAATTAGGCGAACACACTGAAAACATCCCATCGGCCAGTGCAATTCTTTCGGACGAAATGTGCGTGTGTTGCTGTGTGTTGGTACTGGCCCAATAGAAAAAACCAATTCCGAAAATATTTTCCATTTTTTCTCTCTTCCTTTTGGCTGTTCCCATTGTTGAATACAAAATGAGAGCGGGAACGGTTGCGCTGTGACCGGCAGCGTAATTTCTAATGCAGTATTCAGGTCGAATTCCATACATCAGTCATCATGGGATGTTTATTTTGTATACGATTTTTCTTTTGTTTTGGCTTAATTCTGCGTCTTGACGCCGCCGATGATCCTCTTTGTTTCGTCTGTTTACTTTCCACTTTCTTTCCCTCACTTTTTTCCATTCATACACAATTCTGTTGCTGCTGCTGCTGTTTTGTAAACTTGTATGCCGTTTGTTGTAATTACATAATGCTGAGTTTTTAGCTTTTGAATTCCAAGAAAGTACAAATAAAGGTACTGCCAGCGAAAAAAAAAACAGTTAACGGCAAAAACCGAAACAAACATGCAAATGTGTATTTTCTGATAAGCTCAGATGAAAGCAAATACAAATGAAATTGGAAGAATTGGGAGAAAAGACAAGCCCATAACAGACGAAGCAGAATAAAAAAATCAGAGCAGATGAGTTTCCTTATTTATTTCCGTTCCATTTGGCTACAGAAAGCGCATCATTAAAAGTTTATTATTAAATCTTTTTTCTCTCTCTCTTCGTTTTGGGGTTCGTGTTTGCTTTTGCATTATCTGTGGAAGACATAATGGTGTTTGTTATTTTGTTCCTTTTGTTTGATCATTTTTTTTGGCATCAAATGCCAGAAAGAGCAGGCGTGTGCTCGATTCGTCGGACCATCGCGAATTCTTTGGGAAAAAGCTTTTTATATTCGCACCAAACAAAGTTGTTGCGATGGTTGGAGCGTGGTCATGAGAGACTGAAAAGGAACCCAAGATTGTTTTTTGTTTCTCATGCACCACAGGCCTGACATGGTCGCTGTGTCTAATCCGAAAAAATTGTAAATGGCATTCGAAATATTTACCCGAAGGTGTTATTATTATAATCATGCTCACTACACCCAGCTGGAAAAAAAAAAAGAGAAAAGCACGGGCCGAGCTCATTCGAAAAGAGGATGTAGAAGTCAGGATATATGGAGAAAAGTTTTTTTTTCTTTTTATCGTTATTGTTTGTTGTTTGGTTTACAATTTTTCTGATTCTTACACTTTGGCTGCTTAGTGTTTTATTGTGAACGTTTAGTTGGCACGGATCAAAACGGTTTCAGTCGAATTATCATACAGTTATACCCATACTGTGTGTATTCAATGTCCATTTGGATGTAATGGCTTCAGCGTTGACCGTTGTTCTTTGCCTCCCACCATCCGGCAATCTATGTGAAGGCTGGCGGAGGCCAATAAGAGAGAGAGAGAGAGAGAGAGAGAGAGAGAGAGCGAATCAGAGAGATAAACTCGTTGAAAAATGTTGACCGTTTCTATTTACATTGAAACAGAGCGCGTCAGCATTTCTGCATCAACATGAATTGCTCTCTGGAGTACGTTTAACCCATTTTATGTTCATCAGTTTATTTTGTTTGTTTTTTTCTTCATTTTTTTCTGGTAACTCTACAATTTCTATTTCTATGTTGCTCATTTGCCAGACATCAAACATAAAAATACGAAATATACCAATGGATCATTTTGGACATTTGAACTTGTTTAATGTGCAAAAAGGGACTAACTTGAATTATGAACCGCAATATAACTATTCAAAAAAGTATTTGAACAGTGTAACCGGCGGACCAGTTTACCAGAACACACGGTCAATATAGCAGCATTGCCTATGTGCTAAGGGAATGAAATGTGGCAAACACGGATTTTTTTTACTACTTCACTGACCAGACAGAAATATGACAACCGTATTATAAACATTTTCGGATGCACGAACACACACACACACACATACATCAGAATGCAATAAACTTTGAGTACTTTGACATCAGCCAGTCCATCAAACGCATGGATGGACGTAAATGTAAATATTTTTATGTGGATGTGCCGACCAAAAAAAAATGATTTACACAAAAACTCTCTGGACGTAGATAAAATGTGGTGCGTTTTATCATGCAATCACCAAATCGATTGGGACTCCATTTGAATTTCAAACGAAAATCGAAGCGAATACTATTGTCGCATTTGAATGTATTTTTGAAATTTTATTCCATCTATATTGTCACACACAGTTCAGCAATAAAACTGTAGCTTTGTTTTTGTAGCCAAACTATAAAATCGATTATTTTGTTTGGGGCTGAAAGCAGGAAGAATAAACTTCATAAATCGAACAGCGATAGCTATAATGTGTGCACAATGTTCAAGGGGATAAATCGCTGGAGGATTGACAAATCGCGTTTAAATAGCAAAAATAAAGTTTAGAAAACAGAGCTTTAAGTAGAGAACAACAACCAAGTCCACAAGCGACACACTTTTTTCATTTCAAGCACATCCGCTCTGCGCTGCATGTTCTTGATTTAATTGCAAAATCGAATGTTTGTGCATGTATGGCCAGAAGTAGTAGTCAAAATAGGATACAGGATATTTCATTGCTTATCCGTTTTGATCTCTGTATTTCCAGTAATGTTATTCTGAATCCGCTTTTTTCCCTCTTCGTGTATTGTTTAAATCTTTTCGGTCAGAAATGGATGTCGGAAATAGTTTTAACGTAATCCTTTTTTTTTACTCAAAGACGAACAAAAATGTTTTGTCGACAAATTTTATTTCGAGAGTTGTGCAGCCGAACATGAAAGGGATTCGTTAAAGTGAAACATGTGAAATCTGGTTGAAATGCAATAACATGACGAACAGGAAGAAGAAAAACTCACTTGGATAAACTAAATGTGGAATTAAATACTCAAAAGCAATACATTTACGAACTTGAGCCATTCGTGTGCTAATGGGTACTTCGAAATGTAGAAATATCACAATTTATATACCCACACATAAATGTCAAATTAAGGCTGAATGCTTGGGCAAAAAATAACAGCAAATACGCACCATAAAACTATAAAAAGCAGGTAAATGAGGTCCCTTATCCGATATCATATGGAAGCAAACCCATTTTTTTATATCTCCACATCCAGTATGTATGTATGAAAATCAGTGTCCGGTTTGTTTTCCATGAATGTGGGATGCTGATGGCACACGCGAGCAAGCTCACATACCACTCGAAATCTAGTAATTTTACCTGAGCGCCGGAATAAACTTTCCCCATTTTGACACTGTTTGCATGACAACGCAGGCTCTCGGAAATGTGAACCGAAAAGAGGAGCACACGCATTGTTCATCATAAAAAATGGAACTTTTACATGAAGTGTGTGAGAGAGTGTTTTTACACACAAGTTGTTGTTATTTTAATTTGCGAAAATGAATAAGACAATGATGATGGGTATGTTTCACTTGTCGAGAGGCGGCTAAGTTTCAACTAATGACGTGTGTGCTTGCAGTCGAAATGAATTTGTTATAAAAACGCAAGCATGTGTGCTCTCTACTCTTATCCTGCCTTCAGATTGCGACAAGGATCCTCGTACCTGATAACAGCTATCACTATTGTTGATAGTGTGTTATCCGTCTTCCGAAAAAGACACACACATTTTTCCATTTTCCCTGACACCTTCATGCGTTCACTCCGTTTGCCGAAAATGTATTTTCAGTTGCAACGTGACTTTGCCGTGTTATTTTAATCATATCCATATCCACGTAATAAGCTGTTTCGCCATATATGTATAAGTCATTTTAAGCGATACGATGAAGCGAAATTATCAAACTTCTCTGCTTCACAATATGATACAATGTCGTATCACACATGAAAATCCTTGGATTTGATCATCAACATTTTGAACGCCGTCACATATGTAGGTGTTGCTATGAAGTCGACGGAAAAATGGGGTTCATATCTGCGCAAACATAATTCAAATGTTAAAAAATGTTAAATCTTATGCATTTGTCAAAGTATCTAAACGCCATCCTAGATTAATGCGGAGAGAGAGAGCGATTTCAAGCTCGACATGCCCCTCTCTTGCTCCTTTTTCCCTGCTCTCTACTGAATAGTCACAGTATCATCAAGTTTGCCGCTCATTTTTGGTGTTGTGCACTCGAAATAAATGGAAATTAACGGAAGTCATTGCTTTTAAACACAATTTCATAATGCACATAATCCAGATGATCTTGCTCGCTGCTTGCAAGCGCATAACATGCTGTTTTAGGTTGACTCTACTCGCTGCCTCTCCCTCTCTTTTTCTGTATGCCGCACTTGATGCTGCGTGTGTATCACATGAAACGTTAATCCATTTAGATGACACACATACCAACACATGCACAAATACCTTTTACACATTGTCGCTCGCACCCACGCTTCACGTCGTAAATATCTACGTGGATAATAAATTCATATTAGAAACAAAATGTTGTAATTTTGTTTATGATAATGGCGCGCTCACCCTCGAACATCCAAATAAACCTAGGGGCTACTCGCACTTACATAAATGGCAACTTATAACCAATAAATATGATTTCATACAAATATCGCACCAAAATTGTCTAAACACACAAAATGTCTACGATTTTAAACAATTTTTCACCACTTTTGGCCATTTTGTCATGGATGTTTTTTTCTTCAAAAATTCTGGAAGCGAGTTATGGTGGATCCTCAGGATCGTTCAGAACTGCTCCCGGTTCTGGAAGTGGGCTTTGGTGGATCTCCAGGATGTATCAGATCGGTTTTGAAAATGCCCTGGTCAATCCTGAGGATCCATTTCCAGAACCGGGAGCAGTTCTAAACGGTCCTGAGGATACACCAAAACCCAGCCTTTGTTATGCGCTAAATCCATCACGCTGAATAAATTCATGCGATAGATTTATGCGATAAATGTGATGCGCTCGCTTTGCGGTGAACGAAGTTTGTTGCTCTTCACTTGTTCACGCATGAACGTTCATGCTTTGCAGTGAACGCATCGCTAAGCGGTAGTGAAGAGCAACAGATCTCGTTCACCATAAAGCGAGCGCATCACATTTATCGCATAAATCTATCGCATGAATTTATTCAGCTTGATGGATTTAGCGCATAAACAAGCCTGCCAAAACCCACTTCCAGCATTTTTGAAAAAAAAACAGGCATAAGAAAATGGCCAAAAGTGGTGAAAAAGTGTTTAAAATCGTAGACATTTGTGTGTTTAGACAATTTTGGTGCGATATTTGTATGAAATCAGATTTATTGGTTATAAGTTGCCATTTATGAAAGTGCGAGTAGCCCCTGGGAATAAACACACATACACAACGCAAACCGTCGACCTTTCGATTCTCGATTTTCCGAATTAAGTAAACAGCAGCCCAAGCCAAAAGGTGTTTCCTGCTGCACTATTAACCAACATGTCTAGATGATTTTCATGATGATGCATCACATTTTACCATCCTTATAGATCCACGATACAAACTTAAACGTAATAACTTTTTAATGTCTTCCTCACTATAAAAGTTTACACACTACACAGCGTGAGCGTCAACATCACATCTCAACGGAAAACTAAACACGATTCCACTTGAAGTAAACATAAATACGCTATTAAAGTTGTCACAGATTGAATGATTTTTAATCAAATGCTCGCTTTAAAGCGAAAAATTGCGATGAACATCTTGCAACGCATTTATCCGTTTTCCGCTCTACGTGTGGCTGTAGTGGATATTCCCACATTTATGAATGGAACACTGATTTCCGAACAACTTTCAGCAACAAAAAGGGAGTACTGCGAACATTTCTCTTCGAATCTATTTTAACAAATCAAAAAGGGAGAGAAAAGAGACTCTTGGGCTGACCAAGCGTTTTGGCGTAATGCGACAAAACCGAAATATTGACCATAGCTATTGGAGCGACACCAAAAATGTAAATCGAATGAATCTTCGGTCATCCTCTATACCTCTCTCACCCTCTCCACTTTTGATTTCCAAGACAAACACAAATAAATTGTTTTTGATTACTTATTGAACGGCTTCATCAGTTGCCATCGCCCTCTGACCATGTTTAACCCTCGTACACGCACATATTTTAAAACCTTACTCCACACACATGGTGCCTGGCCAGACCCCTATACATTTACATGCATTTGTATGGGAATACTATAAGTGATGCATGCCATCTCATTTTTAATGGAACTGATAAGAGATAGTATATATATATCTTCAGCAAAGTTGTCGAACAGGTCAAGCACTACAATTTTTTCAAAGACAATATCTTCTTATCTCTTATCAGTTCCGCGAAAAGTGATAAGAAAGAATCGCGTTTTTTCGCGAAACTGATAAAAGATAACGGCTTGGTATCTTCGGTAAATCTGTAATATTCAAGGTCCCCTACAAATTTTCTGAGGGCAGATATCGCGTATCTCTTATCAGTACCGTGTATAATGAGAAGGGGAATTTTCGCGATTTTTCGCGTTTTTCACGTATTCCGCGGAATTGATTAGTGATAAATGATATCTGTGTTGAGGAAAATAAACGAGGTAATGTAAGAGAGGTGAAAAACCACATAGAATCATCAAAACACACTATATTCCATATGTTTCCATACAAAATATATAGGGGTCTCGCCAGGCACTATGTGCGTGTAGGAAGGTGTAAATTTTACATCCTTTTTTTTCGTCCTGTTTTAAGGACTTTTTTCAATTTTTGAATGCATAGATCGAAAGCAAATAAAATTTTAGGAGGGTACTCGAAAGCATTTTTCGATATCTAAATTAGAAGTATGTTAAATTAACGCTCAAAATCGAAAAATGCCTGGCCAGACCCATGTTCGTGTACGAGGGTTAATAAATGAATCAATTGGTGTGTGGGGTTTTGGTCGAGCAGCTGGTGCGTGCTCAAGTGTATTTGTGTGCCCATTGCAAAATTCGACACCAGCATCATTATCAAATTATGATAATGTGATAAATTGGTGACCATCAAAACCTCATCGGCTTCCGTGCACAAAATGTCCATAGGTCTACGAACCGTTTAAAGCCCATCCCAAGCACCAATATTTTAATGGATTTTCATTCAATGAAATTGGTTTTAGGCAACTATTTTATTACAGTATCGTTTTAAAATAATACTCTAACGGCCATTTTCCCTCATTTGTTTTTGCAGGTGGAGACAATTTAACGAACGTTAAATAGCAGCAATCGGTTGCAATTTGCTTCCGTTTTCCCGTTAATATCCGCAATACCACTGGTAAGTATATAAATAACCTTTAGCAACTAACCATCGACAAGAATAGAATAAAAGCAAAAAAACGACGACCATTAACACGATTTAGTTGGCCAAATGAATTACTGGGTCGTGATCAGAAAATTGAATTTGGTTTTCTCGCTCTCGCCCTTCACTCTCAGTCGTTTTTACTTGCTGCGTGTTTTAGATGCTGCGTGCCATTGTCACTTGAATATATTTTCAATTTCAGTCTATGATGTGAACGCACAGGCACACACACACACACCCATGCAATAATTCGCCTCGTATATGTATTTCAATCAGGTAGCGTTGCTTGTTTGTCATATTGTCACCAATAAAATTTAATGTGCTCACGTTTCGTCTCGATTAAACAAATACAGCACCCACCCCGCTGTCACATCCTCTAACTCTCATCTTGGCCCTTGACTAACACACCATCCGTTGGTATTTTCGATTGTTTTCTTTTACCATTGAAATAAATTCGCACACACATGCCATTCAGGCTACTGCAGTTGAATGTGCGTCATCAAGTGTCTAGCAAAACATTTCTGCAATTATTTCGATTAATTTGATCAAGTGTTTTGCAACCGCAAAAGTTTGCCCAAGTGTCCAGCACCATCATTATTCCAACGTCGCCGCCGCCACGCATGGCATTTCAATCGATTCTACATCCCATATATTGATAGTTTGATTATGTGATGGTGAGGTTTCATTTTACCTGCTCCAGCCCACCCGCACAGACAATTCGATTTAAATGCAGCGGTTATTGCTTGCGTGTGTTCCATAAATAACCACTTCAGTGTAAATCGAGACTTTTGCATGTGATTGATTGATTAAGGGTTTTGAATTTAATTGAATTACACGAAATAATGCACACCAAGTGCGAAACCATCAATGCCATAGACAACCCTTCAATTCTATCGATCCCCCATGAGAATTTCGATCAACAAACGCAAGGAAAATGATTTTCTTCGAAATATGCTGAATTTCACATCAATTCAGCACTAGTCTTAATCTAATTTTGGACAATAAGAACGTGCTTCTTATCAATGGGAAATTTCCATTGCAATCTATATACGAAGCGTTCAGTGTCCACAGCTGATTATGGAACACATTCACTGTCCACAAATTCCATCTTAATCGCCGTAATTATTTGGCACAATACTCTTCATCGAGTAATTGAAAATGGCAACATGTATTTTTGGCATTTGGCTTTCAATTTAGTATCACATTCGTCTCGATATAGAATTTTCCCTTAAATCGTCCGAATTATAATCCAAAATCCGAATTGATGCACCATTTCAAGCAGCTTTTCTTCCACAAATCGATATTTGAACTAGATCCTTCCTTTGAAAATGACAACGAATGAAAATTCGGAATACAGACACGTAATCGCACATCGTATTGACTTAAACATACTCATTTCGTTGAAACCCCCCGAATTTTGCATCTCTTTTTATCCCAAACCACATTTCCGTCCACTTCAATCGAAACCGCAATGTTGCCACTTGGAGTTGGGTCATTTGTTTATTTCAATCGATTTTTTTGCCTCTGTCGTTTTTCTTTGTCAATGACCACGTGTGTGTTTCATTTTGGTCCCCGTTGTTTGCAAAAAAAAACATGTTTTCCTTCGTGTGTTGTTGCCAGCAGCAGCAGCAGCAGCAGCATCTGAGCAAAGTACGTCAACGTCCTTTTGACCTTTACTGTGTTTCTGATCATTTTGCTTATTATATTTAGCCAATGGCAACAAAGAACAACACATAAGAATGCATAAACAAATTGTGATATGACGATACCCATCAAATTTCTTTTTCGTTTAGCCAGTGTCCATTGAAATTCTATTCTTTTGATTTGAAATCATGTTCAAGGCCGTAGCCAGCTCGAAATGTCCGGGGCGCTCAAAAATTAATCATGAGCGCAGAAGTAATGAAGACTAAAAAAGCTAATTTTATAGGTTTTTATCGTAGCGTTATCTTCTAGCCTATATAATTGGAATTTTTAAAATCAAAATCAATAACTCCAATTTAATATAATTTGAAGATATTCATATCCTATTTAAAACCAATTATTTATTGCGCATAGAGAATAGAAATTTTTTTCCGAGTTTTCTGGTGTTTCTTTTTCTCTGATTTATCAAAACTTGAAACAAACGATTCATGAACAAATTCACATTGCTAATGGCGCGACAATATTTCAATCAATTTAAACTTTTTACGTCCAAATATTATATCTTATAAAATAACTGCCAACGTTTTTTTTAGATTATTTCTCCGTGTAAACTGACGGTTGGCTCCAGTCAGTTTCAATTGAAATATTAGTAATACAACGATTCGATTGGCACTTATGTGATTTTTTCGATTAATATTTCTCTCTCAATGTCAAAACTTTGATAAACCTCGAGATCAATTTCTGAAATTATTTTTTGGAAAGGCGCCCGTAAATCATCAGAGGGCGCTTATTGCCCTTTCGCGCCCCCGTGGCTACGGCCCTGACCATGTTGTCTATTGATCGGAACAAAAATGGCGGAAATACACGTCAGAAGCTCAATAACCATCAAAATATTTATGGCACAATTTTAAACCAAAACTCATCAAACGCATCTTTCGGTTCATTGTTCTTTTTATGGGTAAAAAAAAATCTGCTCAAGTTCAATGGTAAATTCGTTAAGAAGTTCGCTCGAAGCAAATCGCCTTGTAAATGATTTCCCCCAAAAGTTGAAAATGAAAGTATTTTACTTTGGTTGTATTGTATATACCTGCTTGAAAAACGGATAATATCATAATTTTGAGCCACTTATTATTCTCATATTCCGTTTCCTTGTTGAACATATTCCTAGAATAAAATGCAATTAGAAAAAAATGCCAAAAGCTCTTGGAATTCAACGCAAGATTCAAAGAAATTGTTTCGCATACCAATAAAAAGTGATCAAACAGAGTAAAATTCAAAGGGATATATGGGAGGAAAGAGGAAGTGGAGAAAGCTAACGAAAAAAAATACTTTGAATGAATGGAGTCAGTAAATATAGACAAGCCACTTTTTTTTGCTTTTGGATGACTGAAAGTGGCACGCTTCCAAAAAATTAAAAAACAGAAGATGACATTTTTCATCGTCCCTGCAAAACAGGTAACATGTCAAAAATAGAAACAGGCTACCGAATGACAAACTAAAATGAAACACACAGTTGACTAAATTCCAGAATAAATTCACCAATCTACCTCGAACCGAAATAAATTCACGCGGTTAATAAATAGGGTTTGTATTTCGTTTGTAGAAATACATTCTGCAACAAAAAATGCGCATAGTGAAATTGGGATTACTGTGTTGTTGAATGAATTTGTCAACGTAGCGTTTCAGTTTTGGGGCGTGCAACATTTTCATAAATGATGGAAAATGTTGGTAAAAAAGCACACGAACATTTCATTTACCGAAAAAAACTGTGTGTATTAGATTGAACTGTGTGTGTGCTTGCAATTTCAATTCAAAATTCTCATAACTGAGGTTGGTTTTTGGCGGGCGCGAGCGCATTTTGTGTTTAGTCATGTTTCAATGTAAACAAAAATCCTATTTCAGTAAAATATGAATATTTTCATGTTTATGCCAAGGCACGAACAACAAGTGTTTTAATTTCGGTTGCTTTGTTTCACCATTTGATCCATTGTTTATACGAATAGAAATAATTCATACGAAAAAATTGTACAACTCTATTTGTTGAGTGAGCAAGTGAAACAGAGAAAAAAATCTCTCTCCCTCTCTCTATGGTTGCGTGTATAGCGTGTATCTGACGGGTTCAACGGTAAACAAACACAAATAAAACCAAAGAGGAGAGCAAAAGTAAGGATTTGTGTTTGACTCAGTTCATTTTCAACTTTGGCATATGAAATAATTCCGCATTTCGCCAGCCATGAATAATTCATGGAAAATGGCGTTCGTTTTGAACGAGGGCGCGCTCACATGTTGTGCACCGGCTGAATGGAATCGAATTAAATGTTAATCTGATCAATTTCAAATGCAGCCATTGAAATATTTCGTTGGCGTTCGCGCATTCCATTTAGAATATGGCACTGGATAATATTGAAACATAGACGCGTTTGTGCAAGAGAGTGCTGCAAAAAAAAGCATCAATGTAAGCGACTGTAAGTGAATTTTGTATTACGCTTAGAATAGTTCTAGCGACGAATTGAAATTTGGATGTTTGTATGTGCATGTGGCGTGGCTTTATCCAAATATGACGTGTGGACAGTGGTGAAAATCAACAGCAATGAAATGTATTTTAATTGTATGCAACCAAATATTTCCATTAATTATAGTTCAATCTAATCGCTGGATGAGCGTTCAGCATGTATCGTGTACATTCACGAAAATATGAAATTGTTCAATGTATTTTTGGGGTCACAAACATGTCACTGCATTCGAATGTTGCACACACACCGGCGCCTTTGTTTAGCATGCAATAACCAACACAACAAAATGTCTGTTTAACCAAAATAGAATGAATAATTGAACGTTTTCAATTTATAAAGCTCATTTATGGAAAACAAATGGTGGAATTTCCATATGATATCGGTCAAAACTGGCTGGCCGTCCAAAATTACTGAAAAGGGGACAAAAAAACCCACATTCTCTCAAGCTCAAACGCACACGACCAAACATTGTCATTGCAATCAAGCATGCTCATTAAATAGGAAATCCCATCTCCAAATATCGTTCCGCTTAATCATCAAATGACGCCATTTGTTTTATGTAAATTAGTTGAAGTATCATAGTGGCGATCGATGGTGTTTTTTTTCCCGAAACGCAAGAGCGTACGCCCATATTTCGGAATTATATTTTAAAATTCAAGTACAATAGTTGAGCACAGAAGGAGGAGGGGGAGAGAGATTGAGGTGGACTGATAGTAGCAAAGATCAAACCATAAAACATGTGTACCAATAAATTATTAAAATCATGTGGTCGCCCCGGCTCCGGATGATAATGGATTTTGGGCGAATTGTCGGCAAAAGATACCCCCCAAAAATTAATTTATGTAACAAGGAAAAACTTTGTCATGTTTACTATGGTGGTACACACACACACAACATCAGCACACATGAACACGGACATGATGTTCGTCTAGGTCGGTGGGCCACATCGTTCAGCCATATTGCATTCAATGCAAATTTGAAAATTTATATTTTATGAATGGCGATTATGATCAAAACCAATTCTGATTACATATGTTCAATAACATTTGCTTTCGAAATGCAATGAATACGTAACCATCCCGCAATCTAGATGTGTACGCATCCGAAACAAAGTACAATGTTATGTTAATTTTTCATTGAAACACTCAACAGCAGCCGACTAAACTTTGTTTAAGCTTCATATGCAAAACCTCATCAACCGATATACGTCTATGCGCCACAGCCGCAATCCTATCAACCTGCCATTCGATTTTCCACAAATTCAACAACAACCACATCCATTTATTCCTAACAATTTTCATCACAACCATCGTGTTTCATCGAAAGTTTTATACAACTTTTTTTTTTGTTAGAAAGTTTTCTGAACAATAACCGAAAAATACCACACTTATGTACGTCCTTACTGCCTCAGTGATTATAGTTGCTGTGTTTGATGGTAGTAATAACTATTGTACGTAGTAATTGTAGTACCACTACAAAAATCCATTCATCTATTTTCATGCGATGATGGGAATGGATTATGGCAAACTAATCTTTATAAATCCGACTTTTCAGCACGAACACACACTTCGATCACACGTTATTAGGAGGATTATTCAGTGTGACTTCGTCAGTTCACGTTTTACTTAAATAACAAACAGCAACATCTACTTAAATTTTACTTCTGAAGGTAAACTATTCACGTTTTTTTGTTGTTTCAGGATTCAGTTTACTTTATCAATTACTCGTTTTGTGTATTTTCTCCGAAAAGATCCGATTTATTATAACTCTTAAGTAACAATTATTGTAAGGCCGAGTTTAAATTCCCCTGAATTTTCGAAAAGTTACCAGTTTCCGTCTAAACTTGAATCATCCGAGAATACTAACGTGAAGGCGTAGTTATTATCAAAAATAACTTTTTGATTCGAACATGTAATATTCGAAGTGAAAGTCGTTTCTACTTTCAAAAAGAAGGAGAAAGGAGAAAAAGAAGAATAATGAAAAATTCACCCACCCGGTTGGAAGAATGGCTGCAAAAATGGATTTTTCCCTGAGCATTTTCGACCATTTATCTGTTCTTGAATACGGATCAAGCCCGAAAAAAAAACATTAATAGAATCATGAAAGGAACGCCATCCTTTAAAGCGGGCACATATTCACATGGTCGAAGTTGAACTTACCGAAAATGACTGTGACGTCTGTGTGAACTCGGAGTCGAAATGGTTTATATTTGTTCATTCTTTTCATTTGCCTGCAAAGTGCGGTCATTCAACAATCGATTTCGGAATCCTTCCTACTGGAATCGAACTATGATTTTGCGTTATTATAACTTGGGATCAATTATTTTTCCATGCAGTAAAATATAATACATTCATCGATGCTTCAATGCTACTCTTTCCGAAACGTCTCATTGTGAATTGAAATAATACGTCTTTCCAAAACGTGAACGATTCCATTGATTTTCGGAAATTCTCTTTCACTCTCTCTCGCTAAGTGTTCCACATTTTCAACAAAACATTCACCCAAAATGTTGAATGTTACATAAAACTATGTTAAGTACATATTATGCATGTACCTATCACAACTTAATGTTAGAAATGTTTGTTTGGAGAAACTTCGGTAAATCGATCCAAGAACAATGACAAATTGTTATGTAATCCAGTGACGAGTACTATCTGTTTTTGTCTCCTTCCATTCCATAATAATATTACTTTCTATAGGAATTATGAATTATGTACTGTCTGTTTTTTTTGCCAGTCATGCAATTTACCATCGAATTTTAACCCTTGATCGATTTTTAAAAAAATGAATGGAAAACGGAAGAAACGGAGATTTCAGTTTTTCTCATCATTCAATCGCAAGCAAACTAAAAGTTAAAAGTTTTTAACAATCCTGAAGCGATTTTATGCGAAACTATTTCAAAGTTTCACACAAAAAATGCAATGCAAATATGGTGGAAAATCGGAATTATATGCGAAAAAAAGTTATTAACATAAGAACCTTATCGGAAGTTCATTTGCCAAAGTTCGTTGATTACAAATGGATTTTTACGAAGGCAAAAACACTTCTTATTTATTAATAATTGATTTTCAAATCCCCTACGAAACGAATGAAATTTTTATTCGCATTTAGTATGTTTGTTGCCAATGATAAATGAACAGAAATGCCAATAAATGAAGAGAACTATTATTATTTAATTGAATTTCCATGCCAATGTGTTGTCTATTAAACGCATTTGTTTGATGCCAAAACAGGCATATTTGCACGCATTTCCGTGAATACTGGCTATTGTTGTGTCTATAAAAATTAGGGACACTCGCATGTTGAATTTAATGGAAATCAAATGTACATCATAGTAAGTGTGTCGATTTGATGTCTAATGCGGCACCAAACAATTCGAGGATTCACCCGGAAAAATATTCATTTGCACAGGAACGGAGAGAGAAAGAGGACGAATGTCGAAAATCGAAGCAAAATTATTCCGCTTTCACTGTAGTTTGGCCCTAATAGTTGTTGAATTGTGAAAGTGCCTGTGTTACAGCTGCAAAAATTCTACGATTCCTTCCTTTTTCTGGCGTGGTACACTGCAAATTCATTTGTCGGGCGACTCTGAATGAGGCGATTAAAATGGATTCATTCACGTTGTTTATGTTTTACGACCCTATCTAACATACAATGTCGATGGGTCGATATGTTTCGCAGTGGTGTTCTTTTTCTTTCTTTCTTCTCTTCGTTGCTTTCTACTGCATTCGCAACATGCTATTATGTTTTCGGTTTTTATGGTTTGAAATGTGCGCCTTTCACATCAGCTGTGAGCGAGACCGTCTATTTCTATTCATCAATTGTGTATGTGAGTGTGTGTGTGTGTGTGTTTATGTTTGCCTGCACTGAACCAAACATGATGTTTGTGCGTGCGGTTCAAGCGAATGCGAAAAATTGCGAACATGTTCGACATGCCAGCGTGTATGTAAACTTCGTGAATAGTCTCGGTGATGGAACGCCGTTTCTTTGGCCACAAATTAAGGGATAAATTCGTTACGGTGGTTTTAACAAGAGCCCAAAATGCGAAATGCTATTCTATTTTTGGTTTTTTATTGCCTTCCCTTCTGCCTTGCCAAACACATTTTCTAAACTCGCACACACACATTTTGGCGCAAGACACAAAGGAATTACTCTTTGTTGTTAGCCTTCCACTGTGTTCGAACGCTTCCGAATAATGTAACCGAGTGAAGAATATTTCTTTGGATAATTTATTTATACGTTCATTGTTTTCGCTATAAATCCTCGGCATCGTTATTATTATTGTCTTGTATATGGTATACAAGACAGCATATTTCAATTGAAATGCTTTGTGTCCAAACCGTGCGTTTCGCTGTTTGAGTCAAAAGACTTGGAGATGGTTAAAAATTTATTCCTTCGATGAACATATTTCTCGGGTCGCATCATAGAAGAATCGCGCTTGATAGATAGTTCCCTCCATTTATTTCACCAAGGAACTAGTGGAATGAAGCAATTACCCAATAGACTATCATTGTTAAGTGACATTGACAGTCGGTCTGCTTTGATGATATGCACGTGTGCCTGTGCATCCTGCCCTCTTCAAACACACACTTTTCGACAATGAAAATAAATTTGGAACAGCCCCAGTAAATTGATGGGATTTCACACAAATTGTGTGACACAATCCATATAGAGCCAAATGTGCGTTTGACACTGTAATAATGACATTTGCTTGCGTTAATGATCTGCTGAAAATTGTAGCGAAAATACGAGAAAAATGTGGGAAATATTAACCATACGATGCGCAAACGGCCACCAATGGAACTGAATATTTGACAATTGCTGTGGAATTGCAAACATTCCTTTCGTGACACAGACACACACACACACATACACACTGTGTCCTTCCATTCTTCTGCTGAAAATTGCGTTTGCGGAAACAATCTTCGCGGATCGTGTACGACAACATGACCAAACAATGTGAAACTAAAGTTTATCGCTGTTAGCGAAAAATGTGCTTTGCATCCGTGAATATTTAGCTGGGGCCAAGTTAAAAGTGCTTGTTTGAGAGAGAGCAAGCAAAGATCACGGCAAAGTGGATACAAAGTTAGTCACTTGCGAGTGACAAAATGAAGAGCATTGCAATTACACATCGCATCACATCGTTTGAATCTCTCTCTCTCTCTCTCTCAGCTGGTCTCAGTGCTTTGTTCAATAGTGCTCAAGTAACACGCTTCGGCAACGTTCAACACGACAAAAATGTGAATGAACAACTAAATGCATGTACTATTAACATTCCGCGAATGTAGGTGACACAGTAAACTTTGGATAGAACGCGTTCAGCCAATGGCATGGAATACCAGAAGCGAAACCGAGGGAGATAAAAAATGGAAGAAACAAAAAAACACAAAATTTATTTACCGAAACGCGAGCACGAGCCATGATAACATCGAAAATCGTTCGCTACAAGACGAACAAACAACATTCGTTCGCATCGCAAATATTCCAAACGCGAGACCAAAAGACATTCGTGTATCTATCGAAGTATCGATAATAAAATAGCACATTGACACTGAACCAATGAGTTCAGCTGCTGCTGTTGGTGTTGCCATGCTCAGTGGGTGTTTGTGTGTTTTCGTTTGATTGTCACAAGTTCTGCACTTATGAATTGCTACAAATACCTTGGCCTTAAATGGGTGCAATGAAATTGTAAAATTTTGCGCAAGTCGAATAAGCGCATCGAGAGGATAACTCCACCGGGAAGAAGAACAAGATAATACTGTGTTAGCGTTAGCAAAACGGAACTAAATATTTAGCATGCTGTAACAAAATATTCGTTTCCGATTACAACTAGTCTGTCTGACGACGAGGACGACGACGATTCCGTTACACAATGGCACTGGCGCTGTGTCTGTATTGCCAACCGACATCTGTTCGTTTCTACAATGTGCTCGATGACACCAATGTAATCCGAGCGCGAAATGAACGCACGCTATTTTTGGACGTATCGGCAACTGTGCTGGAATCCAAAACACTTTCCTGTGATAAGTGAAATATTTGAAAGGAATTCCGTTTATACCATAAAAGGCGTCGAAATGCGAATAAATAACACCCCTTCAATGGTATAAAGGATATTAAAAGAACACGCTTTCGGTGTGTCTGTAGGAAATATTCCAGCCGAAAAGATAGGCGTTTTCATTAAGTCTGGTCTGTAGCCCGGGCATGCTGGGCTAGAAGTAGCGTAGAAAAAGGAGATTTTTCTTTCATAAGCGGCTTGAAATCAAATTCATTTCAAAATTGATTGTAATTAAGATTAATTCAATGCATGAAATGTTGTTTGGGTGGGCCAGACGTCATCGGAGCTCATTGTCTTATGTGCATACCGTACAGTGGATTTTTTCTGTTGTTGTTGATTAAATGGAACTAGATTACATCTAAGGGTAGATTAAAAACGAACCAAAACTCAAAAGGGAATCCGAAAAAAACGCTCGCGTCTATTTCATTTTCGCTCCTACGTAAATAGCGACTAGCGAGGATACAACAACATCAGTAGAAATAGCATACACTAATCCAATGCGCATGAAGTGACCATCTGCTCGGCGAATGACGTTTGGACAAAATTACACAAGGCACTATTCAGTTGACATCAAAGCACAAAGAGAATGTGACGCCTATTCCAACGAAGAAGAGGAGCGCCATTGATTCGGCTGTGTGTTCGAAATGCAGATCAATGGAACACGAACGAAGCCTCGATTAAAATCCTTTTCTACGCCATTAAATCCGACCCATTCATCATGTCGTGTTTATGAGTTATGGACGTCCGCATCGATGAGCGAGAATGAAGCGCGTCTCAAATTCATATTCGAACAAAATGCTGTGTTGCGTAATTACTGGGTTTCATTCATTCATTTTTTTCTGCCTAATCCATAGAAGTTACTCGATTATTCTCGGTAATCTAGCCAATTGCAAGGCCGTCAACATGTAGGAGGAAATTCTTCTTTCTTTTTTTTGGATAAATATTAAAAACCAATGAGAAAAATCTCATATCTCGCACAAAAATAGGCACAAAAACAACATCGAACACAAAATCAGTCAATAAAAACGAAAAGTTA
>NW_022595254.1:1055074-1109042 GCF_009176505.1 Sitodiplosis mosellana
AAAGTTACCCAAAACGCCTATTTAATTATTATCATACGTCGTTGTTGTTTCTCGCAGTTGTTTTTTTCTTCTCGCAAACTTCGTTCGCTCTTCTTTCGCGTCGAAGCGCGTCTCTCTCGTCAAAAGTTAAATCATTTTTTTTTTTTGGCTCGTCTTTCTTTTGGCAGTCACAAAAACTGGAACAAAAATTTAATATTCCAAAAAGCAATTTATCCTCAACTTATTTTTTTTGGACTGTCATTACTTTAGCTTGTGCTGAAGAAAAAAAAATGAAAATAGACTATATAGAATAGAATCTGTCTATGTTTGCCCATAAATCATACGGAAAAAATTATAAAAATGATTTACTAATAACCGAAATGGGCCATTGCAATGGCGAAACCATATATTGGACTTTGCCGTAAATCCATCTCCTCACATTGTTATCTATATTCATAACGATCTAACACATAAGAGATTGAACATTCGCTAATAGCAAACACCTTTTCCTTTTGTGAGAAGAAAAAACGAATGAGAATCGGTTACAAACATTTTCCTTTTTTTCGGGTTGGTGGCTCATCAGTTTTCTTTCCGAATAGATAAATCAAGTCGAATGAGATATAATACCAGCGAAAAAAGAAGAAGAAATCTGATTTCCGTGCTGGAAAAAAAATGGAACAGGAAAATTGAATTTTTACCTTAATCATGGTTTTTAAGTGTGATACCATCCGGGCTATTGTTTGCACCGAAATGCATCTCCAGCTCAAGATTTAGAGAATTTTAATCATTTCTTCAACGGTTGGGACAAACATTCCCGGCAATTTTTCACTCTCTCAAACACTGAAACCTTTGATGGAGAAATTTTCATCCAAGGACTCAGAAATTTACAAAATCATCGTCTTTTGTACTTAACACCATGAAGAATATCTCCGTTTTGCAATTACGCCTTTGTTGAAAAAATGTTTGCTATGAAGCGAATGAAAAAAATTGTTTTCAAAAGAAACTGTAATTCAAAGTATTCCAAGTTTTGTGGCGCATTCAAACGAACGAACGAAAGAAGAAGAAGAGAAGCGCGTTTAATAAAATTAAATGCTGATTATGAGCAAAGCCGTGCATTCGATGAAGGAGAAGACGAAAGAAAGAGCACGAAAATGGAATTCTCAATAAAATTAGAGTGAAAATCGCAATATGTTGCTGCTGTGCGAACGCGAAAACTTTTTATATTAAATGAAAAGTATATGTATATCGGCATCGCGCGCTTTTGTGCGGGCAAAGAAAAATGAAAAAGTACAAGCTCATGTTGCCACGATTTTTATTATTTTCTTCACTCGTTACTCCATATTTTCTTCCCTAAATGTTTGAAAATATTCCAATGACGTTAGTGTTGGCAGGAAAAAAAACGTTCGGCATTTTAAGAAAATGGTTCCCTTTTGAAGGCCGTGGCAATATTGCGACGTCAAAGTGAACATAATTTTTTCGCAAAGAAAACATAATAATTAACAAATTACAACAGGAGTTCAATTAGATTTGAAGGTACTCTCATTAATTACACATTTCCACGAGTAAGCACTTTCGCGCATAACTACTTTGACTTTGGGTGCAACATATTTCTGGGCAAGTGTGCAATTGCAATTCCATGGATTGAAATCGAGTAAATAGAATCCACTGAAGCTGAAGTAATGCATTGCCATGTGCAGGGGGATAGACACAAATTTAAGTTCATTTCATTTTCTATATTTCACTGTTAATTCTAGTTTTACTAATATGTTGCTATTATCGCTATTTTTCTCTATTTCGCAAGGGGGAAAGCAGTAATCTAGTACTGCATTCAATCCCGATTCAATGCCAATTCAATGCTATTCACTGCGATCCAATGTTGCACAATATTCTATTTCATTCGAATCTAGTACGTCGCGCATAACACAACCACACAATGGAGATACTTATATTGTATAGCATTGATTTGAATTTATTTGCATTGCTTGCTATTTCGCCATTATGCTGCCGTAAAATTGTACAGCCAATGCATAAAGGATGGTGCGTTTTATTTTGAATATTTTTGTTTGTTTGTAAAAAATTTTCCCTATTCTAATAGATTGCGCTGTACATGTACATTTGCTATGGTCCATAATAAAATGTACAGCTCAATAAAATGGGGAAAATTGTTTACAAACAAACAAAAATATTCAAAACAAAACGGACCATCCTTTATGCATTGGTTCTGTACATTCTTACGGCAGCATAAGCCTCCGTATGATACATTGTCCAATGCTGTTTGAATGGTGATTTTTATTTCCTCTTTATTTGCTACTTTTGCTAAGGTTGTTATTTTACCGCTAATAGCTGTTGTGTCTATCCCCATGGCCGTGTTCAAGTCGTTTTTCTCCTCGTCTTCTTTATAAAGTGACAAAAATCTCAAGTTAATCACAACTTACTTCAATACATTGAAAAAAATTGCTATAAAAAATTGAACCGTACTGATCAATGGTAGACACTCTACTGCTGTACTGTTCAAATGGTGTAGAAATGAATGAGTATTGAAAACAAGAGTGAGAGAGCCGAAAACAGCGGAAAACTTTCGAAATAAAACACATTTTATCCATATAGAACGCGAATAAATGTCAAATGTAAGCGATAAATCAATATGTATTTAGTGCTCTGTTTTGCCGCTCACATCCCAACCGTAGTCAGTTGAGTGGCACCATGTGTGTTGCAAAGTACAAAAATTCGATGCAAAAATGTTGCTTTTTGTTCATCTAATTTTGTTGCAATCTTCCGCTATCAATTTGCCACAAAATGTCGATGTTCAAAACTTTTGTTTCATCAGAAAGCAACAAAAAAATCCAGCCTTTCACTTTATCAGTCAACTTTTTCGATAAACTTCGTTTTTTTGCATTCGAATTTCGGTTCGTTGCTGTTATTTTGTTGCGTGTGCTTTTTCAATTTAAACCGTTCTTTTTTCCCACAGACGTTTTCATTTTTCGTCACAGTCATTTCGGCACTGTATGATTTATTTATGGCTTTTGATGTTTCTTGTTTTTCATTTGTTTCACTCTTTATCGATGTTATAAATGTCGAATCAACATTGTCGATCGACTGAAACATTCGAAGCAAATTTACTATGAAACATTAACGGAGGGAAAAAAGTCGGTAACACAATTTTTGTTTACCAAAGCGATTATATTGGAAATTATGTCGATATGTGAAAAAAAAAGTGGATGGAGAGTTTTTCCGTCAAAGTCGCGACAATTAAGTTAGATTTGAATGGTTTGGAGCGAAAATATAATACAGAAAAATTGACCGGAAAAATGTCGATGATGAATGAGCGGAAAAGGGATAGCTATATAGTACACACACGAAAAAAACCTTCGAATTGTATAAAGAAATACGTCTAATATATGCCGTTAGTAGGTTTCCTTCCAATATTCCCATGTATTGACAGGAATCCTACCAAACAACACATATACGCACATACAGTCATTGGCGCATACACAAACGTCATAGATGAGTTGACGTTTGTGTATGCGCCAATGACTGTACATGCGTATGTGTTTTGTTTAGTAGGATTCCTGTCATTATATGGGAATTTTGGATGGAAATCTACTAACGTCATATTTTAGACGTATTTCTTTGTTTGATTCAAAGGTTTTTTTCGTGTGTGTAAACTATAGTGAAGTAGTCATTTGACATTTTTCCGCTTAACTTTTCTGTATTACATTTTCGCTCCAAACCATTCATTTAATGCAGTGTTTGTGCTATTGTTGGCTCTCTGTCTAGCCGATATGCTTTTAGTTTTCCAACATTTTTTTTTTCGTTCGTGATAATAATGACGACAATTGAATTAGGGAGAAATTTAATGTGCTTGGTAATTGTTTTCGAGTCTACCAATTCCAAGTTGCCATAATAATAATAATGCGGCCAAAGTGAAAGTCATGATTTCATGCGTAATTTGTATGGCAAAAATGTTTCCAACAAAAGACCATAATTGTCGAGAAATAGTGATAAGAACAATGATTTAGCACAACAGAATGTGAATTGATAGCGTCATTGCTCGACTCCATCAATAGAAAAGAAATACTAAAGCGATGTGCCTGTATTATCACGGATTTAAATCCACTGAAAGTTGTGACTTTTTTTTCGTGTGGCGTCGTCCCAATTTGTGCACGGTTTGGTGGCCGATAACAAAAGTGGAATCTCGTGTACAAGTGCAATTATACATACAAATGGTTCTATTATATTGCATCGAGACGTGCTCTCAACGACCTTTTTCATGTATTACGAAACGGGCTTCTTTTTTTATTCGTTCATATGCGCGCACATGGCATTTATCGATGGCTCAGAAGTATAATAACCCTTTTGTTGAACACACATACACATACAGACGAAGTAAACACAGACCTAAAAATTGGTAACGCACCGTCACAACACAAGGACGGCGACGACGACGAAGACGACGGTGATGACGATGTCGGATTGGATTTGTCGTCATGGGGGTTATCTAGCACACATTCGGGCTGGCAATTTTTGTTATTCAAAAGTCAGGTACGAACAATGCATTCAATTTACATGGTTGAAATGGCTGAACATGCACGCATTTTTATTATTATCAATCCCATACAAACACAATGACATTTCCATCAACAAACGATCTGGGGGGGGGGGGGGTGAATCACAACTCCAACGAATGAGTGAATGAAAAAAGGCAAACGAGAAAAAGTGAAAAAACAACCGTCAAACTTATTCATGTCGCGTCGTTTGTTCGGTGCGACCAAATTTAACTTTCATATGAATTTGCTACGCACTGCTCGCTCCTTCGTTCGTTCGTTCGTTCGGTCTCTCTTATCAATGGCTCATGATTTTCAATTTGCGATGAGAGTCCCATGCAGATGCAATATTCAGCGTGTAAAAGTGTATAAATCTTCATTCGTCGAGCATGTGTTTATTTCGAGTGGTTCGTGTTAGCTTCAACTTTTTTTTTTCGGCGAGGCGATCATCCATCTATCGATGGCTTTATTATTTTTTCTCTGCTACTGCTCTCTCTATCCTCGTTTATCGGTATGCGATGTTGTCATCTGTTCGGTGGTGATAAAGAGGAGAGAAAAAAAAGTCTTGTACGCGCATTACGTGGGTTGATGGAGGTACTCGATAGAGAAAACATGTTTGTGCTCTTATCACGGTGGAGGCCAGATGTTGAGCATGAAATTTGATGAAAGTCGTGGCGCTCGCCGTCGTCGTTTCTCTATTCGTGTCCTTGGCATTGCACAATACACAATTTATTGAACACATATTTTTTTTCTCTCACTCCATTCGTTTGTCTCATCGGCCTATACTCTATGCGAGATAACAACATATTATTGAAGCCTTTTATGCAGCCGTTACAGCCAGAGGGGTGAACACCAACAATGTGATCCATCACAGCATTCTCAATAATAATCACTCAGATCGATATATATTTTCGTTGCGAGATGAAAACCGGCGCCATTCATTCATTCGTCTCAAATTATTACGGCTATAACTTAAACTGGCGATGGTGATAACTGTAAATTAAAGTCTTTCCGCATCGAATTTATTACGAATTTCATCTAAATGTGTTCTGTTATCGCAGACAAGGTGGTCATGAACAAGCTTAACAAATTTCACCATGATTCATTCGGAGCATATTTTCTTGTAATATTGATACTGTACATCAATTATGGTTGAATGTAGCTCATGGACAATGCAGTCATTATTATTGTACGGTAGTTTAAAGCATTGAGTAGTTGCCATTTACTCGAACATTTCACGAATCAATCGATTCGAAATTTCAATCATAAATTTTCTCAATTCGATGCACTTCGTCCAGCCAATCAAGCATTTTGAAAATTTTGAAACATTGCCAGAACAAATACCATTTGTACAATTTCCGGCAAATGGGTATTGAATTCGAGCGACAGGAAATTGAATTCTTGAGCTCAATAGCTGCACAAAATAAATGCACCAAACATCATTCAAAATATGCTGGAATGTAACACAACATTAATAGTGTATGCATTTCAATTGGAAATATTCGCCATCTCTTCGAAATGGAGCGAAATTCAATCTCTTCCGACTGAGAAAATCAATCAAATATTGTATTGTCAATTTGATATTGGTGTGCTAGCAAAAGCGATCTTTCAACTTTTCATTCCATTGCGAATATTCAAATTGCGCTGGTATTTTCGACCAAGGAAGAAGAAGAGAAGAATTTTTTCTCCATCATTTGTAAAACACATGCCTCAACGACATCGTGAATCGGGTCACATTTGTCGCGGAATTTTTATTAAATTTCTATGTTGCACGCACAAAAGGGCGAACGAAAGACGGAATCGCTAATGATTAGAGACATCTGAGAAGAAATTGGAACAGGTGTTCACACCGATGGAGCACATTTTCTTAATGTCATATGCATAGAAATGTTTCACTTAGCAAAATTAAATTTTGCTATCATTGACAGACAGCTTGTCTTCTGGCAATAGACGAAACTCATCATAGCCAGAGACGAACAGTATGAACGTGGATTAACTCAGTTTCGCCCGCTCGTGTGCATCAAAATTAAACACTTGAGTCCATAAATCCGCAGCACAAATTACAGCATGCGGTGTCATCAAATCACAACTGATGAATTATTAATCGATTTGAATGTGTTTAAACTGCGACGACACAACCAAAATGCATACATAATAATGAACAAATAGAACAAAGCCACAAGTTGATTTGTTTACGTTTGTCATTTTGGCGTGTGTAACGCAGGCGAGGGGCTAGGGGACACAGAGGTGTATGGCATGGCCATGGTTTTCGTTTGATAAATGCACATCAGACAGTTGAACAATTGAGGAAATCGGTCAACAAATTGCAAACCATCAACACACACAGACACAGCGTCATTTCATGACAGTAATTTGTGAATTGCACCACTGAATTTATAACGTATGGCAAATCGACAGAATACTCTACGAAATGCCCAATTCCACACCAGCGCAATCGATGTGCTATATATCGTAAATGTGATGTTCAACGATGAAAAACCATAATAACATAGACAGAAATAACACATACAAAACACTCAATTTTCCAAGCCCCGACAAAAAAAAAGACGAGTGAAAAAGGCGGCGGCGATAAAATGTAAGGTTGTGCGCAAAAAAATAAACAGCATACAGAAAACAAAACTGAAACTGACGATTACGAATGAGCTTCAGCGAATCCATAAATACAGCAATTTTCAATGGTGACATTCATGTAATATGCAGTTTAGGATCAAATTGATAAACACATTGGTTTAATGCGAAACGAAAAAGAATGGAAGAGAGATAAATTTACCACACCACACCACCCGCACATATTGAAACAATGGAAAACCACTGCTGTTGTTGCCACCATCACCACCACCTCGTTTGTGCGACACCACCGCCAAAAAAGATCAAGTGAATCGGAAAGGGAGAGAAAACAGAAGAATATTTATGTGGAGTATCATATATATTTTGTATCGGTGCCGGATAAAACTGTACATATGGATAAAATTATGTGTTTGTCGACTGGAATACAAAACCTCATCCTTCGTCTGAAAAGCATATCGCAGTCAAGCTACAGCAGAAGGAAAACACGTGAAACGATTTGTTGAACGAATTGTTTGTGAGTGTATGTGTCTTTGGGTGGCGTCTGGCCCAGCTTTAGCCTGAGCGTAAAACCAATATAGGCCGTTTTTTATATTTTATTTATTTTTCCAATGATCTATCCACGGCATTTATTACATTGCGTTAGCGAAAAATGGCAGCAGCGGTTGTGGTCCCCGGCCAATCCATTCGCGTTCATAATATGCTGGCATAAATATCGGATTGAGTGTCGCTGTGTGACATCGGCGCACATAAATACAATAAAGCTCGCATATTTACCAGTAAATCGCTTGTTATTTTGTGTGTGGTTGCCGGTCGCTACATTGATTTGAGCCCCCCATACCTCAAATTTCCGCTTGCCTCAGCCTAAAAATGTGTATGTGTTTTTGCACGCGCTCTTTTGCGTTCCAAAATTGTGTTGCTTCCTCTGTGTACACTATTTTTCGATGGTGGCAAATAATTCAATTCGAAATAGCTCAGCAGGAAATAAATTCACGAGTTTAAAAAGCCTCCGGTATGCACAGTCAATGTTGGCTTAACCGAGAGGTAGGGAAATAGAACGATGGCTGAAACAAGGATTTTGCTCAACGAAATCCTTTCCTTTCATCGTGTTCGCCCGAATCGTGCACAACGCCCGATATTCATCTCTATCGTAGCTTCAATCGAATTCAGAATATTACATTAAGCGTTAGCGCAGCGCTTCTTCTGTTCACGCCGTTTGCCACCATGTGATTTGATGCGAATCAGTGGGCTCGCAACACATGCGAAATATTAGAATCGATGCCGTTATTTCATTCGGCATAAATCGAATAAAATTCGCTCAGCTTATGCCATATCTTCTATCGTTCGAAGCGTAATATTTCACGTTTTTATTGCCCGAACACACACATAGAGAGAGAATATTCCGACCGACTGAAATGATCAGCTCGATGCTTTTTCGCTTGTATCAGTCGATAAAGCTTTTGACTCATATCTTTTACATTCAAAAATTCAATTCGCATTTATTTTAATGCCATTTCACCAGAATAAATTGATTTATTGACGTTCGTTTCTTTGCATTTGCTGTCACGATTAATTACCATTGACACCGCCGATTTTCACCGTACCATATGCAATTTCCAAAAATGTGACGGCCAATTGACTAACTGCAAACGAAAACCGATAATTTTCGCATTTATAAATATTTACCTAGGTATTTCCGGTGAATTGCTTGCAAATGAATTGATTGTTTCAATCAAAAGTAAAAATTTTCAGCATCTGAATGTGACAAGCAATTCATATTCATTTTCATATGGATTTTCAGCGAATCAACTCATTATTTTCCAATTGTTTGCCTTTTGAAACACTTTGATTTTATTGCTGATAATTATTCAAAAAGATTAATCTCCAATGGGAAATACAATTTGCCATATGAATATTTCGTTTCCAAGACAAATGGTACCGTCATTTGCACATTTCAATAAATTAATTCATTTCGCTTTGGACGATTTATTCAATATCAGAATGAAAATCGTCGTACAAAATGAATTCACGTGAAATGTGATCTTGTCAATCTTGCGCTCGCAAATAATTGAAATGTTTATCGATAATTAAAAATAAATGATATTGGATTTTCTCTATCTCTCCTTCTCTCTCTTCCAAAAATTAAAATTGCAAGCGCAGTGTTTCGAGTGACGCGCGTTGGTTTGAATAAAATTTAATTGAACATCGACCATTCGATCGGATGGTTTAATTAAGCGTGAAGGCAGAAAAGCGTGCGATACGTGATGAAGTGACTAAAATCATTAAATGGTATATGATATGTGTGTATGAGGAAGAGAGAACAAAAAATTGGCGTATGTGATATTTTGACCCGAAAAATTGGATAAAATCAGCGTGTGTATGCATGCTCACCTCAACGACTGTTTCATAGCATGCACCATCATGAATAGACAATTGAGCATGAATCACGCGAAAACAGGTAAATGAGCAAAAATCGCGCGGACAATAACATCGAATTCGTGTGCAGAATTTCAAAAACCGATTTTTATCGAGCTGACGTGTGTGTGTGCTATCGATAGAACACATATGCTCTCCACGCGAACGAACAACGTTCGCTAAATGATGTGCCAACCGATAAACTGCAACCTAGTAACACTAACTTGAGCCATTTTGATGCACCATGGAACTACTACATTTGGTAAGTGCATCGCGTAGTAGTTGAGAGTCGTCGATGGTTTCCGCCCAATACAAAGTTTCAAAGTAGTCAAGCAAGATTGGCAAGAGAGAAAATTGTATAATCATCAAGTCTAATCAACACAAAATTAAATGCTTAAATGGGGAAATTTTATCGATGAATCGCATAAGAGCTTCTCTTCGCAACTGTTTCGGTGTCGATCGTAAAAATAATATTATTTATAACGTGCGCTTTGCCACCATTCGATTGACTAATTTGATATTCATGGTCGAGACGAACGATGGATGCTACACAAACTAGATGCTAGTTTCATTTTGCGTCATGTTTGGCACATAACACAATCGACGGGCCCAGGAATACACGGCGACGATGGTAACGAAGACGACGACGACACTTTTGCTAACGAGTCTCGAAAAACAATTTCGTCGAGAACATGAAAGAGGATTTCTTACGTCTACCGAAACTCGCTTGCTTCACTGGAATATCGACGTTAACGAGGGCTATGTGCGATAATCGTCACAATAATTGCCACATAAAGTTTTAAATTGAATTTTATTTTTGCTGCTGTTGTTTTCTGTCGCGGCAAATATTCGAGACGAAGAAGTGGCGGCTTGTTTCGATGGATGCGCAAAATTTGAATTTCAAAATAAATCACAAGCACCATAAAAGTGCCAATATCCGTCACTCCGATGACTTGACGATGGCAATTTATGCACATGTACATCGGAAATCGTTTGGCTGCTGCAGCTGAAACATTTGATGGTGAAAATTCGATTTTCCCGCATCGTTAACGATTGCCGTTTTCAAGCTCAACACGTTTTTTTTTTCAACGCCGCGTCTATTCGCGGAATCGATCGCGTGTTGTCGAAAAATTGATGCAAATATAAGTGGTTTTTAATTGAAAAATCAAGCGAATTGCATCTCGCTCACATTCTCAATCACGATGCAATTTTTTTAAGCACAAAATTCCCACGTATGGATTAATTACAGTACGATTAACGGTTATTTTTGCATCGCAGTAGCGCAACTAATCTATGTGCAATTTTCGTGATAATTAAATGTGACATTAAGTTCCCCAAATTGGCAAACGATGACAATTAGCCGATTAATTTGTTGGTAATTTCCACGTTAATAAGCCCAAAGTTGATTCCAAGAAAAACATTTCGACACAATTTTCTATTGCCTTACGAAAATGATTTATTAGCTGCTCAAAACTTATAGGTCTTTTGAACGGTGTCGACCTATCTTCACATTTGAACCGGTTCGTTCCAAAATATTTAGTCGAAAGGAGGATTTTCTTCGGGCGGTAAAAATATTTGAAATGTGTCAGAAGGCGATCGAAATGGTATCATATGTAATAGCTGAGCATTCAATTAAATTGCCAGTGCGACGTGTATAAAAAATGGGAAAAAATCTACATCAATTTCAGAAGGCGGCTGTGTAACAATGGAATTTGTGGTATTCTCGCATTCTATTTTTGGTGGAATTTGACGCTAGCTCAAATACAATGACCCGTGAAAATATTGTCCTAGCTAAATTGTTCAGCTAGCTACCTCGCTTGCGTAGATATGCCGTTCCATATTTTCTCGGTTGGCATTTAGTGCGGTGGCAAACTGTTGTGAATGAGCGAAAAAAATGCGCAATTTCGTTTTTCTTTCTTCTCGTTTCTGCTTCCAGGAAGCGCCCATGCCAAAACCAAAAACGACAGTCAACACGCTATAATAGACTTTGCGTTTGACGAGCATGCAACAGCGGAAATTTTGAAAAGGCGATTTGTTCATGCTGCGGCATGTAATTTAGTTTGGGCTACGAACAACCAGAAAAAGAATATAAATTCAGTTGTTGTAGCAGAAAAAATGGCGTTGATGGTATGCTCAACTTGAAGGTGAAACGAAGGCAAGAGAATAGCTCGCTGACACATATTTGAAATAGAGATTTGTCAGTGACGTTCATTTTTCTAAGAAAATCTATCTCCAAAAGTATAAAAATGATTAAATAAGCAAAGAGAATAACAAAAGGAGTGCAAATGCTCGTTGGAATTTGGTTGAATGTGGAATTTTTTATTGAGATACCCTACTGTGTGTGTGTGTGTGTTTGTGTGTGCGAGAGGACGATGTAATAGCGATGGTGCTGGTCGACAATCCAGGCATTCACATCAACGTACGATGAAATATCGCTCTATTAACTCAGTTTCGAGTCTCGGTTCGATTCACGGAAGAACAACCAACCGAACATGTTTGGTATGGTTTGGCTGCATACTGTCGTTCCACAGTATCATTTGGTGTGCGGTTATAAATTTGAACTGACAACGTCGATGACAGAAGGAGAACAAGCACGCAAATACGAAAATGTATGATATGATGCGATGGAGCGAAGAGAAAATAATGGAAAGATGTCTAAATAGCACACGAAATGAGTGGCAACGCTGTGACGTCGATTCATCTTTCCATAAGATGTCGACGTGGACATGAGGCAAAAAATACGGAAGGAAATATGAATATTTCGTCTCTTAATAATGAAAATGATGTGAATCAAAAATGAAAATCACATTTGAGCGCGTACATGAATGAATGCGTATGTTGAGGATTCTAGTATGTGTGCCGTAATTCATTCCATAATTTCTAATTAAAGCTATCAAAATGATGCGCATGATGCCCAATATATGCAGCTGCATCGATTCCAATAAAAAAACAACAACAACACCAATTACAATGTAATGCTTTTGTTGGGCAATAAACACCGCACTTTCTGGAGAGCAACCATTCTTCTATTTTATCTCTATTGATCGTTTTATGTGCTGCTAAATGGTTGCAGCTGCATTGAAAACGTTTCAATTGAATTGAGGAATTAGAATAGTCAAACATATTGTATCTAATTGGAGTTTGTCTATATAATGCGTATCTGAGTGGATATTCAGCCATAAAATAGCATCAAAAAAGGGAATTCAAACGAAGTCGACCATTGTATTTAGAAGCAGCACATTGCATTTTTCGTCGGCATTCCATTATGCTTTTCGAGCATTAAAAATAGAATTGAAAATTGTTTACTGTTCGTTGCCACATTTCCTTCGCCAATCTTCTTCTCGTTGTTTTTGTTATGCGAACACCAAAATCGCTGTATTATTTCAAGTGTATTTTTATCTATATCGACTTTGTTTAGAAGGAAACCATTTTTTATCAAAATAAACGCTTACAGTAGAAAGAGCGCACATTTCTACAATGGCAGTTAGAATGTGCCGCATTCCGTTTAAATGTTCTTGTTTGCGCTTCTCGGTGAAGTATGCGAACAATGGAGATCGATTTGTGTGCGCCGCTTGTGCTCACCGCGTTTCATGCGATCATTGCACTTTGGTTATGTATCAAAATATCATATACAAGCATATGTGCTTTATTTTTGCGTACCGAATCACAACGCGACCAAGACAATCGGGAGAGAAAATTGAATGTGTGCAAAAATGTTGTTGTGTCGTGCACTTGAATGAGATTGTGGCTGAGATCATGCACGATATTCGAGCGCGCTCGATGCACCGTGCATGTAATCTTGGCTCTTCAAAAGATGCATCACTATCCGCTTGCTTCGGCACTTGTTTTTGTTTACGCTCTTAACTATAATTTATGATTATCTTAACTTTTATTTATAACTTCACTTCTCACATGATTCTTCCTGATAGTTTGCCGCGATTTGGCTCTTTTATTAGTATTTTTTTCTTCTTTATCATGAAACAAGACGCGGGTCGAATGCAATGTGCACAATTGAAGTTGGAGTCACTTAACAAGCTGTACATTTATCCGAATCAAATACAAATCCAGCAGCAGTAGCAGCATCCACATGCGGCTCACAGACAATATATCATCGTATTAAATGCTTTGTAATTTGTTGGATTTTTAATTTGTATTAGTGCAATGGCATCCTCGCCGTCGTTGCCATTCATTATTCATTAATTATTCCATGCATATGGAATGTACTTGAGGCCTGGTGACGACATACAATTATTTTGCTCCTCATTCTTCATCAATGATGCGTATGGGTGAGAGACGCAGAGTGTGCTCATAGAACTGTAAAAGGCCCACTAGATGAAATAAATGGCAAGTTATAATTAGCGCTAGCAAATAAATTTCTCGTAAAATTTAACAATCATGGGGGGAAAGGGGCAGAGGGGATTTTGGAATTGTGCTGGTAAAACGATATTGTATTAAGCATCCGTGCAAAAATGAATGGCGTGGATATTTGTCAAGTGACAAAATGTTGGTTTTTGGCTTTGTCACACTGTCATTTCGCCTCTCCGGCTTCGAATTGCGAGTAAGTATAGTGAATGTGTGGCTTCTTTACCCAGAAAAACCACAGTTACATGTCGGCGAAAGTGTGGTAAATGTGCGCCCATTCGGAAAACATATTTTCGGCTGTGTGAGTGTCAAGAAAGGAAATTCATTTTTGGTAATAATCAATGTGTGCGTCAGCCAAGTTTCGCTCACTCGCTCGTTTATCCATCGCAGCAAATTTTAATTACGAGCAACTTCAATATTTGCTCCAAACCAAAAGTGCTATTTCTCGACCAGTCTGCTATTAATAACTAGAAAAACTGGCGACCATTGTCATTTCGAGCTTTGCTGCTTATCCCATTCTCTCTGTGTCTCTCTCCTTTTGGCTAATTATTTGAATAATTTTAAATGAACCATAAAAGCCGTGTGCCGTTGAGCATTTAACCGGTTTTAATTCATAATTGCAATCGCTTCAATTGGCATTTGTTCGCGTGTTACTTCGCTGCTGCTGCTTCAAATGGGCCACACCATAATTAGCGCATTAATGTGAGCGCACTCATCGCACAGTAGCACGAAATGTAGCAGCGACAATATAGATAAGGAGCTGTCGGTTTTCTCTCTCTTCTTGTTCATCGTCGATGTGTTCTGATGTTGTGACAGCAGACAGACAATTAAGTAAACAATTTGCTCGATTAAATGCAGAAATAAGAGACTGAATATAAAAACGAAACGCGCTTTAAAAAGAACAGCAACAATAAAGAAAAAAAAAATTGTAAAAAAAGAGAGTGAAAAGGACGTGCGTGCTTGCAAAATAAAACGGTGATCAAAGGGGCGTTCGTCACAAGAAGTACCAGACGCCGGTTCATAACATTGTCTGCGCATGCATGTCGTTGCCAGACTGGTTGTATGTGACAATCAAATCACCAAATCATATTGTACACTCTACGAAATACGCCAGTTTTCCCGTCACTAGGCTTCGCCGCTGCTTCGAATGGCTTCCGAAAATGAAATGGAACGAAATCGAAAAAGAAAAAAAACGCGTGCGAAATGGATTCGAGTTGCGAAGATGAATAGCAAAAAAAATTGAGAACATTTCTGGCCCGTTCAAACGATTTGTACGTACATAAAGGCAATCAGTGTCAAATCATGTAATTCGCTGACCGATTGTCGTCAAATGCTCGAAACATTTTTCAGTCGGCGTCATGACACCCATGCCAACAACAACACCAAACTTCGGTCACGACCCCCCGATCAAACTAAATAATATGGACGGAATCGGTAAACTAAAACGTTATAGAAGTGGTCAAAGGAAATAGCGATGAAAAAAGAGCAAAAAATAGATGTAGAAAAACCTCAAACTATTCCACAATCAAATTGGGTGAAGAGTGAGAAGAAGAAGCGTATGCAATGAAGAAAATGAAAAGCGCGCACAAAATGGAAAAATCAATTTTAATGCCATCGTGCTGTCATATCAAAATGCTAATGTATGCCATCATCATGTCATTTGGCTAGCATTTGCTCATTGTGTACTGTCGTGATTTTCCGCCTCCGACCTCCAAACTAATTTGTGTGTGTGTATGCATACAAAATATTTTTGCTAATAATAATACACGCAATTTCGCTTGGCGAGCATGACAAAGCGGCATCCCGATATGCCCGCCACGCCAAGACGACAAAATTGCGTTGGCGTGACTTTTCTTTTCGAATCGTAGAGACGAATTTATGTAACAATGCAATGAAAATGCTCCATGGCGTGGTGACGTTTGGAATCATCGGAACTGTGTGGATGTGAATGGTTCCATGGTTTTGGGCGGGGGTGAGCGAGAGAGTGTTCGGTGCGACATTCCAAGAAGCGGTATGTACACGATGGCATTTTCGGTGCGTGCTATGACGCGACATACTCATAATCATAATTTATGGTGTAGTAGCGTTCGTGGTTTTCTCTCACACATTCAATAAACAAAAGCCACGCATTCCATCTAAAATGGTTCAGCTATACATGAGACGAGAAAAATTGCATTCAACATTGTCGCATTCATTTTGCACGCGCGCTCTTTCTCTCCATTCCACTCCCTCGTTGCCAATGTTAACCCGTTTGCATTGTCCTTGCGGATGCTATTTCTACTCGATTTAAATGTGAACATTTTGCATTCAAATTTGTCACTTTTCACCTTTTTTTTGCTTTCGTTTCGTGCGACCACTTTTTCAGTGTCTGTGTCAAGAGTAAAGTGGTTCGTCGCATGCATATTGAATATGGTGTTTGAGCATGACTAGTTGGTGCAAACGATCAAAAGGTTAAAAACAAAGGTTACCTTCGTAATTGTTCAATAAAATCTGGCCCGGCCGTCTGATTCATTGGTCACATGTGATTTGTGATAACCTTTTTTCGCATTTTTTTTACATTTTTGTCCCCAAAACATTTTCCACGCCACAATCTCCATATCTCAATTGGTATCAAAAAATTGTGCCGCTTTCAATTAGAATGTGAACGGTGATTCCAGTAAATTCGGTCCTTAATTCGTGGAAATATCTCTTTTATTTTCACTGCTATTTTATAATTGCTATCTTTTTCTTAATTCTCATCCTCGGAAGTCGAGACATCAACTAAATTGTGTACGAGAAAACGAGAAAAAAAAAGATCGGTGCCCTACATAAATTCTCTAATCCAATTAAAAGTTTCATTCCTTTTCTTCTGGTTGCCACGAATAAATCTCGTGCAATCCGTTGCTTCTCCTCGCATATAGTTGTGAACACAAATGCTCAAGCATACGAAATGTAGTGAAACCGTGAAGCATGTGTTTCGGTCTAGGTTTTTGGTATGACATGTAACACTACTTAGAGACTGGTGTTGTTTGTGTGTGCTGCTACAGCATCCACACTGAATGTGTGGTTTTTCTCGAAAACTCATAGAAATTTTACACTTTGGCACGGCTAAAATGCTTGAGCTAAATCATCAAAATGAAAACAGTGTTCGGAATTGACATTTGACTCTCTAAC
The DNA here is from genome assembly GCF_009176505.1 of Sitodiplosis mosellana. Classification (NCBI taxonomy): domain Eukaryota; kingdom Metazoa; phylum Arthropoda; class Insecta; order Diptera; family Cecidomyiidae; genus Sitodiplosis; species Sitodiplosis mosellana. Next base: position 1,072,114 of record NW_022595254.1, read on the forward strand.
ACAGGTGTATGATCTGGCCAAAATAGATGTGAGATGAGCAACAAATAACTGGCAATTTTAGAAAACGCTGTAGTTCCCACTTATCTGGGTCGTTAGCACGCTCATACGCATTTGTCAACGACCCCTTGCTCATTTCAATGACGCTCCAAAGACACGCATTCAAAACAACCAGTGACCGCTTTCTCGCCATTTTTGCATCGTCTGTGTCGTCTAATTGGTGCGGTCATTGGATTTTATGGCCAAAATTCACCCTCTTGAAATTGAATTGAATTTGTATTTTGCGCGACAGTTCTGGCGCTTTTCGGTGATTATCTGAGCTTTTTTTTAAATGGTTCCAGCCGATTTTTGTCGTACTCCCGACGACGATGAGGAGCAAGACGACAGAACGAGCGAGAAAGACAGAAATAAAAACGCTCGGCACTTTAACTCGCCAGATCATTTGGGAAATGGTCAATGCGTGTTTGCGACGAGGTATTATAAAAGGTTGCTGTTTATGGTTGCTGTGCCATAAAAGCATTAATCTAATTACACAAACATCGAGCGTCTACGCAAATAATATGGCTTTATCTCTGACAACTCAGATAATGACGGCAAATTTATGTGGATTTTTTTGGGTGGAACGAGCGAAATGTGAGTCACCTTAAAACAAGCACTCGTCTCGACACGAATTAATGTAAAACTCTTGTCACACTTTTTTTTGTTGTTGAAGAAAAAAACATTCGAACAAAAAAGAAACCAAAGCAAACACAAAGATAGAAAGGGAAACCAAGTTCAAGTGTTTTTTCCGGCTTTGTACAGCGCCAGTAGTTACTATTGATATGGGGTCAGTCTAAAATGGACGGTTCATTATGCCAATTCAAAAAATTTCGATTAATTAACTAACCATTAATAAGACCGTAATTCGATTACTTTAAACCAATATTAGCTTTTGGTGGTTGAAAAATAATCGAAAATATTGTTGGAAAATGTAAAATTGGTATTTCCTGGCCGCAAAATATTTCTCTCGCCGCATTTCAGACCGTTTTCGTTCCGAGCAAATAATGAAAAATTTCAAATATTCAATTTGCATAACAACCGTGCATATTTGATGCAATTAAATGGTTTGTACAATGTACATTTATTAAAATGTGTAGTTTTCGTTTGGAATTTTTTGAGGTGCATTTTCAAATGTTCACAAACGTAAAACATTCATTTTCCGAATCTATAATTCAAACGAGTTCGTGGAATACATACATAAATTTACGATGCAGAAACATTTATAAATGGTCACTGGTCGAGTGTTTAGGGCTTACATTCCACACCACATCAATGGTCGATGAATTGTTATATATACGGAATATTATCCATGCTGCACCGGAAATAGAATTGATATTTTTTACAGCCATTTGGCTCGTTTTTTTTTGTTGACCGTTCGATAACAAAATGCATTGCAAAGAGTTCAACTTAATCCAAGTGGTGTGTGCACATTGGATGTTTACATTGCTGACAACAGCCATGGAAAATGCATCCAAACGCCGAGCGGTAAAAAACAACCCGTTTCATAAATTTCCACAAATTCAATATTTTATTGCATGTTGAGTTTTTGCTGCGTGTATTGAGCTTTTACGGAAAACCCCACAAATGCAGAATTTGTTTGTTTGTGATTCGAAAACAAAAAATTGATCCACGTTAAAATGAAAAGAGCGGCGCAATTTAAATTTTTGTTCACGCCCAAGCTTCAACCATAAAGCCCAAAGTAATTTAATGCGTTTGAAAAACATGAACGAAACACCACAAAAAGCATCTTTTTTTCAAGCCAAAAGAACCACTCACAAAGTCAAATATTTATTTGCTGTTATTGTTCCATTTCAACATTTCCATAAATTTTAGTGGAAATTCGGAAGAAATAAATGGGAAATCCTAACTGTCTGTATCTTCTGTTACGTTTCAATTCGAATCGCTCAAAAATCATAAAACATTTCAATTAACACGGTGATTGTACGGCAAAATTGTACGGTGATGTCTAGGCAAAAAATTATTGATCTGGCTACTTTTCAGAAATGCCATCAATTATTTGTGGTTCTGAGTAAAATTAATTTGTATTCATTGGACATGTGTTCATTTGAAGGGAAATCAATGAACATTTTTCATATTGCGTAACGTTCAATTCGATTTCGAACCAAATCCCTAACGATTTTTTTCCCCCAAAAGCCCAAAGGTGTTTAATTCAATTTACCATTTACTACTGAATACATTTCATTCAATTTATTACCCAGCCAATCAATTATTATGAGCTTTAAAACCAATATTCTGAACAAATTAATTAAAAACTCTATTCGAACGCTTCCGGAACACCAAACTTGAACAGAATTTGTTTGAAATCAAATTGATGCATGGAAATGAGAATTTTTTTTTTAATAATTGAAGTATCGTCATGATTATTGAAAAAGTATTTGAATTAACGCTTCGATTAATCAAGAATTTGGTGTAAAGTTGAATGAAAGATGGTGTTAATTTTAAATGATGACTTAAAATTTTAATAAATTATGAAAAGTTCATGTATAACACCGGATTTTGGTCAAATCTAGGGTAAATGCAAACTTATTGACACCTTTCAACATGAACAGAAGTGCATCAAATTGGCTTTTCTTAAGACAACAGCTGCTAAAATTACAATTAAGCGTCAAGTTTCCATCTACACGTCATAATGTATATTCACAAGACCAATTATCCGCTTTGTTGCAGTTTCATACCATCGAGTTGAAAAGAGATTGTTCAAAATTAAGCGATATAAACTCAAATCATGGGATCAATTTTTGCGCACCGTTTTCACCGTTGTTCAAAGAAAATTACCTTCGATATTCAAATTAGGAAAAGCAGAACGTTGTCTGCTTGAAAATAATATTTGAACAAATAATATGAGTTCAACATTTAACGTGTTTACATTATTACAAGTATTGAAAGTTATTTCCGAAATGCAATAAAAGGAGTTAACGTGTGTAGACGCTCAAATTATCGAGTAAATTCTGAGCAGTTGCATAAATTCAGAGTCATATCCATATATAACGGTTCCCAAAACCCACACGGAAAATTGTAGAACTTAAAATAACAATGAAAAACAACGTATGAAGTAAAATTAAGACATGCAATAACGGAATCGATCGAATGTATTTATGTGATTAAAGGTTGATTGTAAACAATTTCTTCGTTGAATTTGCCATAAATCTCGTGTCATAATACAGCGCATGAAAACCCGATGACAGACCTAGCGCACACATTTTCAATCATTAGATATGTTTCAAATGCGATGAAACACGGTCATAAAATAAAAAATTCATAACAACCAGAACAACAACCATCGAACGAATCACAAGCCAACACACACACACACACACACACACACAATTTTGGAGGGAAACGAATGGAATTGGTCGTCGCCGCCCGAAACGGAAAAATAAGAAGAAACGAAGAATAAATGTTCATGTAATCGCTGCGAGTATTCGATAACGAATGAAAAATGGATGGGAAACATAACAATAGAATTTGAAATTATTGCCGATTTTTGTCGTGTTCGAATGTCCTATAAACACAGTAAAAATTGCAAAAATTGAATGTCGTGCTCTCGCGTCGTGTGCGAATACAACAATTGGCGGGATTAGTGTTTGTGTAGCGAGACCGCGCTCGCTTGCTCGCTCGTTCTTTTTTTTCGCATTTATCGAATTCAAATAAAAGGAAACCTTTTCGACAAACTTTGCCGCAATGTACAATGCTACCAATTCATATCTCGGTGGTGCTTGCTACTCTCTCATTGTTGCACTTTTTCAGCGAGTAAGTCGTTTCTCTTCAACGAAACCATTTATTTATATTTGAGTTGGGTTTGCCGCGAGTTTTTTTCCCGCTTTTTTTCACTCGTCGAATTGCTGCTTTTTTAAATTCTGTTTTGCTTTCCAAATGAAAATCCATTGACTTGAAACTAGGTGAACGCAATAGTCCGTACGGATATTTATTTCTGTGTCGATAGTCGATATACACATAATGCAGAAGGAAAAATAGACGAATCGAACAGGAAATATTGGCAAACAAAGCCAAGTGGCGGCATTAGCAGCAAGTTTAGCTGTTAAATATTTTGAAAGGAACGATTGAAATCCCGACGAATTACGTAACGAAACAAAGAAAACCTATTTATGGCACGAAATTGGCAAATGATGACGATTGCAACGGAAATCATTTAAGCTTATTGCTGTTTTACAAGGCTGCAAATCGGATTTGCTCCAGAAAAAATTCGAAGGAATAAAAATGCGCTTCGCAAAGCATTCATAAAATGAACAAACTGCCTTGATGTGTTTCAAGTGGAATTCGCTTGCTCTTGCCATCTTGCCGCCACACACTTTTCATTCGTTCGCGCGCACATGCTAAAACACAATGCCTCTTCCTACGTATTGGTGTAACGGTTTTGTGATTTGTATCGCTTGAGAAGTGTGCGAAAAATTGCATCTGCTTAATTTTCTCGATAGTTTCCGTTTGCATTGTACTGTTGCCATTCACGCTTGAAAAGTCACCAACAACCCAATCAAAATGAAATTGCATCCTGCTGAATAGTGGCGGTGCCGCATACGACTGTAAATAGCAACTTATTAGGCGGCGTTTTCCCACTGTGTGTAACACAGCCAACAACAATAGAGAACGAAACATTGTAACTTTATAGTCTCGTTTCACCAGAAAAGGAAGAATACGGAGACGAAGAAAAACAAGGAATTTGACTTTTCGTTTACTTTATCTCTCTATCTCTCGTTTCGCCCGAAGAATTATTTGTGAGAATGAAAATGTGCAAATTGTTTTTTCTTCGCTTCAGATAAACTTTCATCGGAATGAAAAATGTGCGAAGAGTTTCATTGTTGCAATATACAAACATTTCGGAGGCCAATTATCGGGCGGATTCGTCTTCAGTTGAAAAATACGTAATAAACAATTACTCATCAACGTGACACTTTTGCATCACGATTTTCATCGGGCATTGAACCGTGCAAGTGTCTGAACGGCAACAGGGAACATTTCAAATTGTTTGGAAAGTATTTTCTTCTTTCTCCTCCCTTCGCATATGTCAGGCGATTGAACACGCGCTCATTAATTCAACTTAAGCGATGTGTTGACTTTTTTCCACGGTTTTCATGAACGAAAATTCTGAAAACCAAAAAATCTTTTTAATCACATGGAATTTTCATTGGCTGTCTCGTATTGCTCATTGGCTGTCATGTATTGCACGTGTAACGGATGCCCAAATGTGCGCCTGCCAACAAATAACTTTTCAACGAAAATGAAAATTAACGGAACTTCTGCAGATTAACTTTTTACATGTGGAATACGTTATTGGCGTCAAAAAGACGACAATATAATGAAGATTCTCGAGGTACATGGCAAAAGAGCGAGAGAGAGAGACAGGGAGAGAGCGTTTTATTTTCTTGTTCATTTGTCATAATTTTTCGCTCGTTAACAGAAAATGAGGGGGAAGTTCACGTCATTTTCATTCAGCATTAACGGTTGATGTGCGCCTTTTTTCGCATTAAATCCAATTTGCATCCAAGCCAATCACTCTCTGGCAGTGCCGAAAGTGCTTTGAACCTTTCAAAAATCGATCGGCAAAGTAATCGAGAGAGAGAGAGAGAGAGAGAGAGAGAAAAGCGTGAAATATTCTTGAATGCTGCTTGATGATGCGTTTCGATGCGGAAGCGAAAATTGAAATACTTTCGTTTTCAGCTCATTTCACTTTTCGAAAAAATAAAATTGCCAAATGTGAAAATGATTCGAACAATAGATTATTCTAAGTGGTGCGTGAGTGACGAAGAAGATTAACGAACGATTCAAACAAGATTTGACGATTTTTCTGAGCTGCTGTTGCTGCTTCAAACGTTGCCAATGCCAGAATTCGAATATTTTATGCCATCTGAAATGGCGTTCCCTTCAAACATTTTTGGAGAGTAACTTCGTTTTCGTTGACTTTATCCTTTTTCACTTTGTTCGACCAATTTCGTTTCCTTTTCTCTCTCATTTGTTATTCATTCCAGCCTATTAACGCCTACAAAAATGGCAATATCTACACATAAAAAATATGATGATAATTCAAAAATGGAAATGAGCAAGAGCAAGAAAAAGAAACGCTCAATCGGAAAAAATGACGACGATGAATTCACATTCGAATACAATGAACGATGGAAGGACAAAAGTATATGGGCGTTGGATATGGAACGTGAAAGAAATAAAAGCTGATAATACGATTTTTAATTTGCAACGAAAACAACAACAACATAAAATGCGCCCGAGAGGAAAACAAAGAATGTAGCGAAAGAAAAAAAAATGTGCTGAATGGGGGAACATGCCGCCGAAAATGGCATTTGGCTACATTGCCACTGGCATTGACTACAATATCGTTCATCTTTCGTCAAATCTTATTTGACGATGAATAATCAATTTTTTATTGTTGAAAGATAGAGAACAAGCGAATTTTTCAATGAGAAAAAAAATTGAGAGAGAGAGAGAGAAAGATGGAGCAAAAGACTGACAGCCAACACATCTCATCGATGCGAAGCAATTTAAAGTGCGTACAATGAACGTGCTCGTCAGAATGGAACAATTGGTCTCTTTTTTTACTTTCTCTCACTCTCTCTCTCTCTCTCTCTCTCTCTCTCTCTCTCTCTCTAGTGTGTCTCGATGAATCTTGAATAATAATTCGACATCCCTTTTCATTTAGCTATCGAAGGATATGCTCGGTGTCAATGCGTATTACGCGTATCGCATGCAATGTTCACATCATCGCCTAATTGACACCAAAGAATTGATTAATTGATTTCAAAATGGAAGAAAAAACACCAAACAAATCAATTGATTTATATTAATTTGATGACAGATGGGGCAAACGCACCATTTTGTTATGAGGTTGATTGATTAATAAGTTATGTGTCTTATGTCAGCTGCTCTCTGTTTTATGAATGACTTTTTAAGAGCATGCGTCTCATATTTCGCAGAGGACGGCCTATAATACGGAAACGTCAAAAGTGAGCATACAATACGCCACCGGTGGTGGGATTTGTCAAATGTATTATATACGATACATTGCGCCACTATCAAAGCGATACATATAATGACATGTATTCTATTTAATACATTTATAATTGCATTTATTTTATAATTGCGATTCTCACCACCAAGTACTTGGTGCATGCATCGTCACAATTGCGTACTCCTCCAAAGGCCGTCCTCTGATATTTCTATCAAGATGATTTATTCTATTAAGATGATTTTATAGGATTGTTTTTTCCCTTTTCTTTGCAGATACAACCGAGAACACTGTTCTTTGTTTGTGAAAGGATACGGAAACTTTGTAAGTGATTCACGTAAATTTTTTGGACGTAGCATTTATCATTTCAGCAGATTTTATCAAAGGAAAGCATCAAAGATAGGAATCATGATCCCAGCTATTCATATTGCCATAGTCATCGTGGGCTTCTTTGTTGAAGTGTTTCATTCATTCATTCCATAACAACTTCACATGAATAGACTATACTGTAGTCTAACTATAGCTATATTCGCTCTATATACAATGAAATGTGACACGAAATCAAAATTATGGCGTATCATTTGTTACCTTCTGCGAATTGCTGACTTTTCGGCTTATTGGAACGTCCCAAAAAGTAGCTTAGTGTCATTATATTTCCGCATTTTCCCGGGAAACCGGACCAAAGTACTACTTCCATTATACGTTTTCTATGAAAAATGTTTATTTTTGAATCACGGAATATATTGAAAAAGCATTATGTGATTATATATTCGTATTTCACTCAAATCCACCAAAATTGGTCGTGTTATTTTGAAGTAGCCCAATCGGGCTTTGTTATACGCTAAATCCATCACGCTGAATAAATTCATGCGATAAATGTGATGCGCTCGCTTTGCGGTGAACGAAGTCTGTTGCTCTTCAGTTGTTTACGCATGAACGTTCATGCTTTGCAGTGAACGCATCGCTAAGCGGTAGTGAAGAGCAACAGACCTCGTTCACCGCAAAGCGAGCGCATCACATTTATCGCATAAATCTATCGCATGAATTTATTCAGAGTTATGGATTAAGCGCATAACAAAGCCTGCACACAATTGCATTTCGTTTAATGAATATAGTTTCGTGGCAATTGGTGTATCTTCTTCCACGAGATTGAGTCTCGTAATGACCTAATTATCAATTATTTTCAGAAAATTAGAATCGGTGTGCATCAGACTCAATTCTATGAATTGTTTGAATTTTTGTTCAATATTAAATTTGAAGCATAATATGGAAGTTAATAATGTATTTTTCGAGTCCTGAGAATTAAAATTCAAACTCATCTCGACATAGTACAAAAATAATAATACGATTAATCCTCCCATAACTTCTTCAGTGTTCTATGGACTGTAGCACAATATGCTTGCAATTTACAACAATACATGTTTGTGATGTAGCCACAATAAATTTTGTGATAGCCTTAGCCACTTTAAACAAACTCATCGGGATCCAGTTGATGAAAATACGCGTGTATTTCAATAGCTTAGGCTTGTTGCTATTTTAAAACATTGGAAAAAGATTATTAATTTTATGAATAGCAGTTTCCTATTCAATTTCAACTAGATATTGTAAAAAGTTTGCTTCTCATAGTGTTTACAACTATGTTTCACACACTTTTGCTCATTTAATTTCAATTATGGGGATTTTATGCTTCCATGTGAAAAACAAAATAGTAGTTTTCCCAGAAATGCACGTATTATGAATACTGGAATGTGAAATTCATTAAACCCTGTGCAGGGTGCATTCGCCAAGGGGGAAATCACTAGAAAGTAATTGCAGTAATAGCAAAGTAATAGTTGAAATTCAAAAGCAATAGCAATTATTTTTTGTGTAACTATTACTTTGCTATTAACTTGCTATTATGTCCAAAAATCAACGATTACTTTGCTATTACTTTATTTTTGCTATTAGTTTGATATTACTTTTCAGATTTGCATGGAGAAAAGTAATAGCAAATAGCAAACTAATTGCAAGCAATAGTGGCCAATAGCAAAGTAATAGCTGAGTGATTCCCCCCTTGGCATTCGCAGTATTTGTTATGTAGAAAAAAATATCATCACTTTTCATTAAACTTTATTCATTTTAATTCGGATTACAATAGCTCATTCATAAAGGTGAAATCTTATTGACTGCACCAAATTACAAATCAAAACCATAAAATCACAACAAAATATGCATCGGAAGCTTCGAAATCGTTTCACTACCGTATGCAATGCTCTTCATTGTTTTCCTTCCTTTTTGTTGTATTTTAAACACAGTGGTGAGTGCACTGTTCAATGTGCATTTCCTATAACCACAGTATATTACAACCGTTTTATCATGAGTTTTTGAACTACCTAGGAGTGAATATCTTTTTGACTTTTAGCGCATAAAATACAGGATGGACTACAACACCATCATAGTGATAGCTGTAATTTTCTTGAGAATTCCCTACTGTTGAGTTGGCTTAATGATGATTTTACGAGTGTGAATGGCTTTCGAAAGTGCTAAGTTCTTGTTTTTTTCATTCTTCCCTTCCGTAGACAGATGGGGGGGTCATCATAGAGCAAATGGTTGAAATACCAAATGCTGTGTTTTTATTTGAATTTTATATAGTGTTTTAAACATTTTTAACACCTTATCTCGTAACATTTTGCCATAAATCTTTGCCCGACAACAAAATATAAAACCCATCAGCGGGTAAGAGGTTGATTGAAGGTTTGGCATATAAGCAATTTAATTAGAGATAATCTTCGTTTATAGTCTTTTTTCTCTTTTGCTCGCTCGCTCACTCACTCGCTAGTTTTTCTCATGCAAACATGGAAATTCCATTCAAATTTTACAGCACAGCACTGGCGCTTGTCTGATAAGAAGAATTTTACAGCGCGGAAATTCTTCGCTAATAAAAAGAAAAGTTGACGTGGCGACCAACAGACAGAGACTTAACAAAATGAATTTATCCGTTCAAGCACCGTGCCATCATTCATAACTATCAATATTGTGTTCCATCAACGTTTTTACGATGAAAATATTGCACGCGCGCACGCACACACTCCAAACTACACTAATTTTATTAATTATCATCAAAACACGCACCATCGACTAAGGAGATTTACATGGGTGTTCATGTTGCATCATCAATTTTCTACAGAAACCTTATTTTTCGCTGGCAGATTAGCGAACGCGATGAGACGAATAAACGAAGAGCGTCAATGTTTACATGTGTGTAAATCGCAAGAGGCTCTGATTTCCTTCTACGGATATCATACGATTAAAAGAAATAAGAGGATTCCCTTGGGAGTGGCAGCAAGACCAACTTCATGGAACGAAAAAATTATGCGCAAGCATGACACACACATACACACACGAAATCCGTCTGCATAAAATAACTTTTCCGACACAAGTGAAGAGACGTATTTTTGATTCCGAGGAGTTCTGAATTCAAAAATGGATGAACATGAAGCTACGTTTAATCCAAACGAGAGGAAATATTTGCGACATTATTAATTGAATTTGAAACTATAAACGAACTTATGTAGTTGGAAAATTATTTTAACTCCAGCTTCAATCAGACACAGACAAACAGAATTTTTGATTTGTTACATGGCTTAGTAGAATATTCTTCGCTTGAATATTTTGTTAGAAATCTAGACCAACGGTAAATTTTTCAATGGAAATTTATATCAGACTTTAATGATTGATAGAATGCAGGTAAAACAGTCAAAGCTAACAAAGAAGTTGACGACATTATAAAAATACTAACCGTTTTTTTTCCTAGAACAATTTGAGTATAGAGAGAATCATTCGCCAGCAAACATTTCAAATGCTTCAGGAAATATGTTTTCTACCTCCTCCTTCTCTCTCGCCGCTCTTTATTTCGCAATCTTACACTTTGTATTATTAAAGTTTTGCTTTGAAAATTGTTGAACGGCAAATTCGCTGTATCCCGAGAATCACCTGCTCCTCATAATTGACCCAATTTCATGGAACTATGTTTCATAAAAGCTACTCGTGCTATTCGAAAAATACGTAGCGACGTCAATTTTAAGTTTGCTCTTAATGAGTGGCATCCCCAGAGTATTTTTCATCATGATGAAACTAGTACATTTTTTATCATCAAATACCTTTAGACATGTGAACTACACTCAAATGATTTGTCGCAATATGAACAGTGAGCACCCGCATACACACACACACACACACACTTTCATACGTGTTACTTTGTTTGATGTGAAAATGGGTGGCTGCGTTCACATCCAGCATGAATGATATAACAAGCGCTCGTTAATTTTGTTAATTGAAACTAACGACGGTATACGCATCAACTGCCACAATAATAAAATCGTACTTCCCACGCAGAATGAAAAAAACACCTGGGTAATTTGTATAACTTTGAACACGTGGGAAGTTGCTGAAAAATACAACAATACACATTCCAAACAATTTCGTAGATGAAATACCGAATGGTATATGCTTCTATGATGGCAAACCGTAATGCAATTTATTTGAATAATTTCTCATTTTTAATTCACTTCAATGTCAGTGTGATTGAAAATTGCGGAGTTTGTAAGCCACAACATTGAACGAGTATTGCGTCCGTTTCAATTCGAATCAAGTAAATATTTTCCCTCGTTATAACGTTCTCATTTTAATCAAAAGCAGCAAAAACCAATAATCCTGACGTCAAGAACACAGCAGCAGCAGTAGCAGCTGTAGAGTGCTGAAGAAGGCGTCGATTCATGAAATTTCCGGCGAAAATATGATGTTGTAGTTCAGAAGTCAATAAAAATCGGGATTGCGGATGAAAACTTTGTTCCGTTGTGAAAAGTGTTTGCGGCGGAAGTTGTCTAAAGAAGTTGTTTTGTTAACATTTTCTTGTTGCCAAAAAACATGCCTTAACAAGTGTTCCAGTTTGCGATCCGATGAAAAAAAAATCGAAAGCAAAATGTGCGCCATAACATTTGCCGCTCTTTTTCTCAATTTCCAGGCTCCGAAAAATGGTTGAGGCCTTTTTATGAGGTCGATATTTTCAAACGAACATCTTATATAATTATCATTGTGTCTTTTGGTGCAATCATCTTTTTCACTGTTTTTAGCTACGATATTATCACGCAAAAAAGGTTTCCACACTGAAACGTTGCTACAACAAAATATGACACATTTGTGGGTGAAAGAAGATTGCCGGAGAAAATTTATGCTGCAGCGCTCCCCAGAGCTGTTGCATTATTTAAAACGTGAACCCACATACTTGCCGAACGCATAAAAGCATTTATCGCTGGCAAATCTCTAATGGACGATTAGAAAGATGAAAAGTGATCATCAGATCTTACGCATCCTTATTTACATGATACAGCTGCAAACCTCATCTCGTTTCCAACTCGTTTGCCAATAGAGCCGTTGAAAGTTTGCAAAGGACCCCCATCCACACAACAACCATACCGTCTTCTTCCATGTGGAGTTTCGTTCGGCTTACAAATGCGTCCGGGGTTCGAATTGATTTTGCTGTATGGTTCTCATTTTGAGTTGTTAACGCATATTCAACAGCAGATAATACAACCTTTTCACTTTTCTTCTCGTACGCGGCGTAGGAACCCATTTCGTGTTGAAATGATGAACCGGTGCGGAAAATGGTGGAAATATATCGATTTTTGTTCTACAGGTAAACAAATGATTTGAAAGGTTTCATAACGATGATTGGCACGGAACATAATCAATGGCATTGATTGCATTATCCTACACACACATTTAGCATCAATATAGCTCACATGCTTGTGTAAAGCCACGGGCCATAGACCCGATTCTAGGAAATGTATGAAAGAGTGAGATCATGCATTTTAAGACACCTTTGTGTGTCACTTGTGCAAAAATTGTGAATCATCACTATCTTTCGAGCGAACACATTTCTGTTTCGCTTTTACTTGAAATTGAAATTGCAGGATAAATGTCGAGTCGAGTGAGAGCTATTACGTTGGAGTTGAGCATAGCATTAGTAGAATATGGTATGGTTTCCATGCAAAGAATTGAGTCAAGGCTTTTAACTTTTGTTTGACGGAAATGACTTCAAGTTCTGCGAATCCGAGCAATGTGATCACCTAATTAAATCGAATCAAAAGACAAAGACATATACATGTTCACAAATTCACGAGGTGAATAGAAGAAAAGAAAACGGGAACTCAACCTTCTTATCCCATGCAGAAGATGTACATAATGAAATTCATCGCTGCCAGTCAACCATTTTTCTCATTTGGAATTGTTTTACAATGTTCATCATCAGCTCTTGGTTGCTTCTCAAGATCATCTTGCTCTCTCTCACCTTTCACACGACGATTTTCATGCGAAGCATTAACATTTTCTTCGTTTTTCCATCACAGTTGATTTTGCCGTTTTTTTTTTATTTTGCGTGTATTTTGTTTCATCGAAGAAGAGAGAAAAAAACGGAAAATGAGGAAGACATTCCAAGAAAATCATGAATATCGTAAAAAGAAGCTGCAGAGACGTACATACAAATTGGCGCTCGTTACTGTTCAGCGCATCACGTAGCGTCGCATTTTGTTGCTGTTTTTTCTATATGTAAATACACAAAGCAAAGAAGAAAAAAAAAATAATTGTGAAAGCAGAAATAATTTGCATGAGTAGCATGAATGGCATGGGCTTTCTTTCAGATGACGGCAAAAAAATGGAATGAAAATCTCAAGCTCAAGATCTAAAGCAACCATGAAGAAAGCTCGTTTTTTTCTTCAACCAAAGAAAGGTAGATCCCTGTGTAAGGCGTAAATCCCTGTGTAAGGCTTATTTATATAACACTGTAATTACGGTGGTAATCGCAAACTAAATCTCGGTTTCACTTCATCGGGGGCGCTAAATTGGCTTTCAATGAACGCGAATCAAATTCAAATTGTGAAATTAGCCTTTGCGTTCATCGTGCAATGATGATGTCAATGAATTGACTTTCGAAAAATTCTATCATTTTTAGGCACTACATGAAATGTAGAGTCTATTGATTTAGTCATGTTTTTTCAGATAAAAAATTAAGCCGCACTTTGTGGGCGAACGGGTTGTCTGATTTGCATGTGCTATACATCGTTGGAAAGGTCTTGGTTGTCGGAAGTCCGTAAGGGTATTTTTGGGACCATCTTGGTCCATCATGGTCATGTTAACACGACTCAACACCATTTTCACATATGAATATCAATATGGCATACATATTCGGTGAGTGCCACTAAAAAAATACCCACACTCATCTAGTGCGTGAGACGTATGGTCACTCATTTAGTGAGTGAGATGCGCGCGGATGAGATGAAGCAAAGCGAAAGAGAAGCGGGAAACTCCATACGAACGAACGATATAGCGCGCATACATTTCATCACTCCGTCGTTAGAATACGGACACAAACACAAACACGTAGTACCCATTGACTCTATGTTCTAGTTGCGCGCTTCCCTTTCGCTTTGCTTCATCCCATCCGTATGCGTCTCACTCACTAAATGAGTGACATACAAAAAAGGCATCAATTGCAACTCTACATTTCATGTAGTGCCTTTACATCATAGTTTGTTGTTAACCAACAAACTAAAAATAATATATATAGAAAAAAATAAGAGCGGAGCGGAGCGAACTTGAACACTGAACTCACAAACCCAAACAAGTTAAGCAAAGTGTTCATGTGGCTGGTTAAACCCACTCAAGGATCAAATGGTACGCAATATTTTTCTGTCTCGATTGTTGAATAAAATTAACGGCGAAATGTGCAAATCATTGCACAGGGCATAATTATGTGATAATTATTACATTGTGTCGTCTGGCATATTTCTGAGTAAATGTAAAATGTCACCGAGATAAGCCAAGCCTATGGAACAGACCAAGTGTTAAGCGCGAAGCTTTTGAAAATGAGTGACCTTTTGATGGTGTTTTTATCTGCGAATTCGAGAAGAATTCACTTGAATTATTACATTTAGAATATCAAACGTTTCATCATGTTGAAGTGAATTTTAGTCAATTCATCATCATTTCGACACTGGAAATCAACCCACTGAACGCAAACGAAGATCATTCTTGATGACGCAACTGATAAAATCCTCATTGGACGCCTTCGCATTTTATTCAAGTGTTGAAAGTGAAACCTCAACAACAACAACAACAACAAAAAATATGTTCGCCTCTTTATCTGCTACTGTGTCACTTGAGTGGAATTTGAATCGATTGCCATTGATTTCGTCTCTTTCTCTCTCTCTCTCTCTTTGCAATGATATATGATTTTAAAACTTCAATATCAGTCAATTCATCGACGTTCATTTACCCTGAATGGAGGAGAAAATCGTGCGCAAAACGACGAACAAATTGATTTGTATTTCGATTGTACGAGAAAAAAACGATAGCGACGAAGGCACTGCCTTTGCGAGTTAAAAAATGGTTGCGCGAAATAGATATTGATCTTCGCCATTTCCTTGTTCGTCTTCCACTCAAAGAATGCGCTGGCAATGAAAAAAGAAAGAAGAGAGAATGTGGGGAAAAGAATTACACCATTAAATTGATAACAACTTAACGAATCGTTGTACCGTTTTACCAGGCCATTTTCTCAGCTTTTTTTTTCATTCGCTCCCCTTCGGTGTGTATATGTGTGGGTTAGGTGCGGTAGAACAAATCGTTGACGTGCTATGTGTGTGTGTGTGTGTGTGTCTATTCACAAACCCAACGTTGTCATCATTGCCTCGAATGGTCGTACGAATTTATTTAAATTTTTGTCTGCAGTGGAAAATGGATGGAATGTTAAACAAATCTAAATGGTAAAAAATGACCTCATTTAAACCAAATGAGAAGAAGGAGAGACATGTCGGGTTCGCGTGTGTGTAGAAACGCGTTTTCATTGTGATTCTGATTAGAACCGAAATGAGAGAACATTGAAGTTGCAAATTATCTAACGATTTCTCAAATAAATGTTTGTCGGCGAGTCTGAAAATTTCATTTCGATTTTTCTCATCATCTTCTCTCTACTTTCTGTCTTCTTTGGTTGGCTGTGGTGGTTGTATCTATTGGGATTAAATCAATACGAACCCGTAATTTTTGGATAAAAAAACGGATTATTTCATTTTCATTTGGATTTTAATGAAAAAAAAGGGTCGAGTTTGCATTAAGCAAACGCAAGCGTCATTATCATAATCTTGTCTTAGAAATTGAGGCTGTTTTGCCGTCATCTTCTAACGGATGTAACGGTAGACGAAGGTGATGCCGACATTTGTACAACATTCACGTGTTCGCATGTTCAACAAATCAACGGTTATCCGATTCCAAACGGTGAAAATCTTGCTAAACAATCTCATCCCTGCTTTCATTTCTATGGTTTGATTTGAATCCATTGGCACACACCCTCGCTGGCTGAATCCGAATTCTTTTTTCTCCCTCCCCCCTCTCTCTTTCTCACCCACTCAGACACTGTGCACAAACCAAGTCATTTGCTGACGCCGTTTGGATGTTTGGTTGTTGCTACATACACCGGTATGTAGATTTCATGAAAATAAAAAAAATTACACTTGGAAAAGGCTGGCAGCATTTTACAACAGACATTTCGACCGTTTGCTGTACTCCTTTTCATTTAGATATCCATTTTCTTGTCTTTGTTCATGCCCACATTCGAGTGCTTTTGCACTTCATTTGATACCCAAACGGTGTACATGTATTATTTATTCATTTTTCTTCTCATATATGTGTAATTTGCCCCGGGGCTGTCGATCAACCAGAGAGATGATCTATTTGAATGAAATTGTGTTGCCAGGCATTTGATTAAATTCCATCTCACTTTTTACTCACTCATTCACATGACACTCTCTCGATTCAAGCATCACATAATATCTTGATAGTACAACAAATGCTTGCCTTTGACGATATGATACACAACTTTAACGAAGAATGATGACAAGTATCTTCTGGCCCCACGTCGATGTCGTCGTCGTCAATGGAAAAAAAACCGATTGAAAGGATGCACAATTTGCCAAACGATGGCATTTTCTTTTGGTGTCAATATGATGAGAGACTTACTGAATTTTCCATAATAATAACAACAACAATAGTAGAAAAAAACTAACACCACACACTAGACACATGCATCGTTACCTTACACAAAAGAGAACACTCAGAGTGGTGAGTGAGTGAGTAGAAAGAGAACAGTTTGTGCTGTTTAAGCGGCCAGGATGATCTTTAAAGGCGACAACAACAGCGTTTGTTCGTTCGTTCAGTCGTTGATTGCGCTGTCAGTTTAATAATAAATTTCAATGGCTTTATGTTAAATGTTTTCTCTATTCATTTTTCACACTTGAGCATGCAGTGGAATCAATAATAAAAAAAGTTTGAAAAACAAACTATGAAAGAACAAACAAGGAAAATGGAAGACGAATCTTACAAACAACATGCTTAAAACAAAAGAAAATGTCGATAGATTTGCATGCATAAGACTGACTTTTGCGTAGCCAAGCGAGCAATTTTTTTTACATAAAACGATCATTTTCACAAAAATTAATATAATTTTTTTTCAAAAGATGCATTGAAATGATGCTTTCTTTTTCAATATTCTGAATGATTTTCTGTTGATTTGCAGTAATTTGGATTTCTTCTTTTCCGATTCTTTAGCCTTTTTCGCTCCATCTTCTCGACTTGTAAATGAAAAGTGCATTCACTTAGATAGTGCTTGTTGTATGTTAATGGACAACCACGTGAAAAATTATATATTCGTTTTCGTGGATCCGGTAGCATGCAAACTGTGCACGAGTTTAAAAGCATCACCATTAAAAGGATGGAACACAGTTGTTCGTTTGCTGTTTATCGAAGCACAAGCTTTCAAATTTGAATACGTGACGCGTATCCTAGATGCTACGTTTAATCATTGCAAACGTTTAAGACAACACTTTGAACTCTCAAAAGGAAGCATCACGTAAGCAATAATTGCGTATCAAAGAGAGCAAACGCTTTCTGCTCTAACTCATCGATTCAACAAACGGCGCTCTTCTTCATTGTCAAGCGTTTGCTCTCTGTGAAATACAGGCGAAACAGACAAGCTTTGTTAGCTATCAATAATGACTTGAGCTAGGGGGTAAAATCATTTTTTTCATCTTTCATATCCGCATGAATCAAGTAATAGCTTAGAAATTCAATGGTATGCATGTAAATCCAAAATATCCATGTATATTCAACAATTTTCATCGTGAACGACAAATGAATATTACCAAATATACATAGATATGTCAAATTTACGTGTATACGTATGAAAAATAAAAATAATAGTGAATCAAACCTTCAACCGTAAATTTGAACGGTTTTGGTAGATAACGGTGAAATTGGAACATTTTTTGACATTACAGTCTAATGAATATTATTAAATATACATAGATATTTGAGATTGACGTGCATACCAGTAAATTTGTGCAGATTGTATAGTCAAAAAATGTTCCAATATTCACCGTAATCCATCAAAATCCTTCAAAAGTCGTTCAAACTTTCGGTTGAAGGTTTGATTCAAAATTATTTTTATTTTTTAAGAGTTAAGTGAAGCCCCTAGGACTTGAGCAAATAAATTATGCCATAATCTTAAACAACATTGCTGAGCTTGAACATTTTTTTTTCTCGTGCAACCTCGCAATATTCTAGCTATATACTCGCTAGATATTTCATTCGACAAACACACACACACACACACACACACACACACACACACACACACACACATACGGAGCGAACAGAGTGTATGCGAAGAAGGCACGTAAGCATCAAAAGTAAAGTGTTCCATGGGAAATGAAGTGAACTTTGTTTTGCCATAGAAGCACGTAGTTCGAACCGTTTCACATTCAAAGAAAACAATTCGAAGCGCTTAAACAAAGGATAGATTAATTGAGTCGATTTCGTTGAAAGCCATTGTTTTTTTCTCTGCAGTGCTCTTGGGCTTTTACTGCAGAAATTGCATTTCTTTGACACTTTGATTGTGTAATTCCACGGAAACGGAAACCCGTATTCGACGAATAAACGGTGTCCGGTAATAATTGAACAATTCATATGGCCCGTGACTATAGTTTTGACTGTTTATGATGACGACAAGATAATTAGATTTTTGATGCAACATTTATATTTTGCGAGAAACCGTAGGCGAAATTATATTTTCTTCAAAGCGCACCCAAAAAATATCATTCTAATGCTAACAACATGCTTGAAAATTTATTCACGGGTTTGGAGTTTATATAAGAAAACAATAAAAAAAAAACAAAAAAGTAATGAACTTGAGACCATTTTCAATTTATTTATCAAGCAAATCGAAATGAAGATTCCTTCAAACTATGACAAAAGCCTCTTGCCGAATGCCGTTAGCCTTAAATCTCGAACTCTCAATAGAGCTTTGAGTCAAACGTGCATATTACAATTTATGGGGCAAAATCAAATTCGGCATCAAAATATCAATTGACTCGTCTTGAGTTTTTATCGCAGTTCTGTTTATGTATAGCAATGGTGCTTCGGATTTGGTAGCTAGGATAAATAGTAACGCACACTGAATGTCACTCCATCAAAAATGGCTGAACAAAGACAATGAAACGGAATGAATGGCAGTGGCGCCAACCAAACCGTGGCCACTGTCAATTATTTCCATTAATAAAGTAGCTGAAATGTCGTTAAAGTTGTGCCAAGTGTACACATTTTACAAACCATAACTCGATGTTTATATTTTTGTTCGTTGTGAATTTATTGACCCCGTAATTAATTCGTCTGTATCGATGAAGCAAAATGATACACATTTCGGCTGTGAAAGCGACAATTCTCACTCATTTTAATATTTATGCGATCACTCAAGGATGAACATTGAACAATCACCAAGTCTCACAGAACAATGGCGATAATTTATTATTAGCACTCTCGTGTGTCTTTGGTTACATCGCTGTTTTTTTATGATTTTACACTTGTGATGGGAAAAATTGCTTCTGTTTGCAGTAGGTCGCGTTATTCATTGTGCGATAGACACAAAAAATGGCCTTTATGAGCAATAATTGTTTTCTTTTTTCGTCGAAGGTTGTTTGAACTGGATCATTAGAATGCTTAGATGCTCATTTTCACAGCTCATTAAAAATGGGCGCAAATCCCCGAGGAGCAGAAAAAGATGGCGCATAAAAAGCTAAGAAAAAATTGGGAAGCTCCAAATCTAATGCCTTACATCTCGAAAATTCAATTCATTAGAAAATAAAATCCCAGACGACTTTTAGCTTCGAAAATGATTCGTGAATATCTAATGAATCGCCCGGCCTTTTCTCCTTATACTGTCAATTGTCGAATTTCTCGGTAATACCCGAGTGAAGTGATTTCAAGGGTGAATTTATTTTGTGTTTGAAAGAGCGCGGCCTTTCGTCTCTTCTCTCTTGACATCGATTTGGTTGATGAAGCGCAAAAAGTCAATAGAAGCGCAAATGTGATTTAATGATATTGTATAACGGGTCGGATCAATGTCAAACGAGGCATCCGTAATCTAGGCCGTGCGCCATCAAAATAGATTACAGCCAATTTTCGCAAAAGTTTCGTCTTCCTCGTTTGCAGAATTGTGTTGCTGTGGTGGAAGAGTGAATCGGCGCGTGAATGTAAAATCAATTTCGACAAAGTTTTTTGTTCCGCTCCTCAATTTTGATCCGTTGATGGATTAGATATATGCAATAAACGCGACCCAGCCAAAAGGAACAGACTGTTGTCAGACAGTATGAAATCATGCTTGGTATGATTTCCATAAAATCCGTAATTTTTACATTAAGATGTTCGTTCGCTTGCATTCGTCTCAATTTACATTGTAAACAAAATTCAATGGGAATCCGTATGCACGGAGCACAATTCAATCTCTAAAACAAATGCGAATAAAGTTGCAACTTGAAATTGGAGTAAAAATCTGTGGCACATTGAAAAGGAAAAACGAAGCGACCGAATTGAGAAATTGCCTCTAAAATTGGTGCGAGCCCAGCACAAACACGAATAAATTAATTTTCAACAAATCTGCAGCAGTAAGTACAAATGATGCTGCTAAAATCATTGTTGTTTATTACATTTTGTGTGTCTCTCTGCAGCGGCTCTGGTAGGTATAATCCTGGTTTCCATGCGGCTTGCTATAACGAAAAAAAATTGTCCAACGAATTGTGCTATGTATGTATGTAGCAGTGAATGAAATGGGGCGCTAGGACTACAAATTTTGTGGTGTGTCATGTTGAAATGAATTGTTTATACGGTTGTGAACCAGAAAAAAATCTCACTCACTCACACACACACACACACACATATCCGAACATGAATCAAGTGGTGGGGCTGTTCGTCGTTTGCAGCCAACAACATTCGTGAGAACATGGATTTCTATGTACCAACTGTGCACGTTCAATGACCGCACGCACTCCTCCTCTCTCCGCCACTCTCCCTCTCCCTCTTTAGACCACATCATTTCTGTAGGCGCCCACACAACGCTCGATGGAAATTAATTTATTCCATTACAGACGTGCAGTTTGACAACAACAAATCATAAGAATAACATTTACGAAGTGGAAACTTACGCTCGTTTTGCCATTTCTGTGGAAAATAAATATGAATTTTTCGGCTGTTTGTCCACTGCCATTCCGAATTTGTTATTTTATTTGTACATCAAGCTCGTGTTATTTATAGTCTACTAACGTTTCAATTATTTCTTTTTTTATTTTTCTCAGCTTTTTGTTGTATTTTCTTTTTAATTCTTTTTTTCGGGTTAAAAATGCAATAAAAATATAGGTTTAACCGAATGAATTGAAAGTTTTTCGTGAAAAATTTAAATGAAGCTTCACAAAGCCATGGCGAAAATAAAAATTTCACTCTGCAGACTCTTCAAATTAAGTGAGTCATATATTTCGATTCTTTTTTTCCAATTTAAGAAACATTTTGATCGGGTCTCTCAATGGACTAATGCTTTTAAGTTTAGTTTGACTTCCAATTTATTTTAGCAGGGTTTAATTTTTCCCATCCGCTCGATAGAGCCCCCATCGATTGAATCGAAAGAGTTTTTTAAAAGAGACTCTTTCAAAAGAATCTTTGCGAAAATTTTCAATATTCTGCTACAAATTACGGCTGTAAACTATATTCAAATGATTGGTTTTGATTTATATTTTAATACTATGAAGAAAAAAAACTAAAAAAATTGATTTGTAGTAAATTTTATTGAAATTATTGATTTCATTAAAACGATCATTTTGACAATCGTATAAATGTCAACTATGGCATGAAGTTGCAGTGTATGGTGAAATGTCACAAATCATTGTACGACGATTGTCAAAATATGGATCAAACGAAATCAATTATTTTAATAAAATTTAATACAAATCAATTTTTTTAGTTTTTTTTCTTCATAGTATTAAAATATAAATCAAAACCAATCATTTGAATATAGTTTACAGCCGTAATTTGTAGCAGAATATTGAAAATTTTCGCAAAGATTCTTTTGAAAGAGTCTCTTTTGAAAAACTCTTTCGATTCAATCTATGGAGGCTCTATCGAGCGGATGGGAAAATTTAAACCTTGCACGTGAGATAATTTTCTCTCTTTTCCCCCACTATGTTGGCGTGTGACAACTTTATAGAATGAAAAGCGTATAAAAGGGTCTTATGCTTTTCTCATTTTGTGACGCCTTGCATTTTTCGCCTGATCATGCAATTTCTGTGGCAACTGCTCGACTCAGAAGTTTGTCTTTCTGTAAGAAAAACATGTTGACGACCGTAAGAAGTGCACTGGACTTTATTTTGTCTCGTTGAATTGAAAACTTTTCAACTGCGAAGTACATTTCATTCAGACGATTTTCATTCTGTTCTATTTCATGTCGTTGTATAAATATTATCTTGCAATTGTAGATTGGGCTAGCCATGTGTATGCATGTTTGCAGCATTTGTCATAAAACGAAAATTACAACAAAAATTAATGCAAAAAAGCGAAAAAAAGAGAGAGAAAATTGTGAAATATTCTTTCTATTCACCATAAACTTTATGTTATGGCCGACCATTGCAGTGAATTGTTTTTATTTTGTCGGCTTGATGCGCTGAGCCAACATCAATTGTGCAACATGGAAAAAATAAAACAAAACAAAAACTGCATAATAAAATCACGGCTTTATTCCACAAGTTTTTCTACACTGTTGCTGACGCGCACATTCATCGCTTTTTTTTGCTTCGCCCGGTTATTAGGAACAATGCAGACGATGTCGACGATGATGGCGGCGGTGGTGGTGGTGACGGCGGTGGCGACAACGACTCAAGCTGAACGCAACACATTGTTATTTCGTTTATAAATATAATCACTCGTAGGAATCCAATAAATTTTCTATTATAAAGTCTGAATGGGATTTTTGCTTTTTTTTTCACTATTTTCGACTCCATTCATTGCATTTTATTGCGTTTTTTTTTCTCTGGTTCTGTTCTGTGGCTGAAATAAGTCTGAAAGCTCGTTCGCACATTATTTTCCTCAGTGATTCATTTCCATTCATTGTCTGGATGCATAGAATGTGCGCCGTCGTCGAAATGTCTTCTTTCACACCAAACAAACGGCAAATTGGTAAAATTGTAAAGAAGCTTCCTTTGTCATCAGCAAAATTGATTCGATTTCTGCGCCTTTTTTTCGGCAAACACACAAAAATTCATTAACCTTTTGTAAGCCTCAGGCGTGTGTACTTCAGGTGGGTTGCTATTTTTTTCATCTTCTTGTTCGGTCCTATACCTCATTTATTAACGAACATCACATTCTCGCTCACGTTTCATTTTATCGCATGAGCTCTTTTTCTCCGTTCAAATACGGTTACCATCCAATTTATAGCATATTGTTGATCGAAACTGGTCGGTTTTTTTTGTTCCTTTTTGCACCGAGAGCAAACATCCAGATTCTTATAACATTAATGGAGTGCACGAGGAAGAAAATCCACCGGGAGGTTTTTTTTTTCCAGCTGCGTTTGTACGTCAAAAAGCGTTGGATCATTGCTTAATTACTGCCAACAGTCTCCAAATGTGTTTCACACAATGTCACAATATTTCAATGACGCTAACACATACAAACATACAAAATCGTTGAGCGTAAATTTCCACATCGGCGATGGATTCGTATACACACAACCCACGGCACTCAATTTGATAGCGGAAAAGCCATTGCCGTGACCATGTTTATTGCTTGGAGACTAAAGCCGAACAACAACAGTTCCGGACGGATGAGAGACAACTGATACACACAAAACACCAAATCCCTCTGCGTAATGTTTGCGAGTGTGGTTGGTTGATTGCATGCGTGGGAGTCGAAAAATTATCAACATTATAAACTCAACGCCATGGAAAAAGCAACAACAGCAACGACAACTTGAATTAAAGTTTTGGTTGTACTGTGTTTTTCTCTCTGCCACAGCAACATCATTTCGGGATCTTCATTGTGAAACTAAGTCCATTTTATTAGTTCATATTTACTCGGCACTTTTTACCGCGATGCAGACCATTTTATCCCACGGCATCTAATGCATTGTATTTTACAGTACCACCATCGCCACAAAAGCTTTTGTGGTAAATTTAATTTACTTGTCCATTTAACATAGACAAAACATATCATAATTTTCAAATATTTTCTTTTGTCATGTGTTGGGTTGGGTCGAGTTTTTTTTTCTCGCTGCTTCACACTCAACACAGACAAATCTCACTCATCGTCCAGTTTGTATTACATTGCCCGAAGCTGTAACCCGACTCCCCATTTAACACCACTCGAATGTGGTGAACGCAATTTTCAAAATTGTATGCTCATATAACTCCAAAATATAACAAACAATCTCTCTCTCTCTCTCTCTCTGACGAGAGAAATAAACGCGGGCTCCGAGATCCTCGCACCCTGAAAACAACTCCGAACCTAGGGGGTAGACACGAAATAACACTAGAAGAAAACTAGCAAAAATTGAGCATACTAGAAGTTACTAGAAGAATATTTGTGAAAAAAATTGAGTGATCTCTCTTCCATAAGAATAGCATAGCCAGTGGTTTTTATATGGACAAATTCTTCCATTTAAAATATACTGCCAATGCTTTGCTTATGGAGTCCAAATGTTTTGTTTACAAAAAGTACCGTTAATCCTTCCATAAGAAATGCATTGGCAATGCTATACTTATGGAAGAAGCAATGGTAGATACTAGAAATACTAGCAGAATATTTGAGTTTCTGCTTGTATACTAGAAAAACTAGAAGAAACTAAACGCATATTTGAACCGATTTGAACAAACTAGCTATGCTGGAAATTGGTGTCTAACCCCTAGCTCCGAACCAACATTTTTTGTGCTTTTGGCTTAACCAAAACATTCAAAATTGTATTTGATTATGTCTATACAGTTTTTGTGCGCTCTGTGTGTTTTCACTCGATCGTAATATGTGCGTTTATTTTGTTTATTTATGTGTTGACTTTAAGTTTTGGCGCATTGCAAGCACCAAGTTTAACGCAACATTTCTCTCTGCATATTATTAATATTTCATGCAATTGCATCCGAGAAAAAAGTCAGTGTTCTGATGAATTTCACACAGTCTGTGATAGGAAATCTCGTCTTTTGCTCTTTAACCACAAGCGGTTCGCCGGCAAGTTGATTTTGCTTTGCACGATTGCAAGAAACGAATAAGCTGCAAAAAAGCGAAGCCACATCGCCACGCGCGTGTTTAAATTTAATATTTAATATTTTGGCCAATGGCGCAGCATTTGCATGGTTGTTTATCTTTGTTGATGCACATTTGCCTGCTATTTCCCATAAAAAAATACTATGGTGCTTTAGTCTGTCGACGCGGTTATAAAATGGGTGTTTGTGTTATTGTATTGCGAACAATATTCGTTCGCGCTGTCATGTTTGAAGATTTTTTTGATGCCATAAAATCGTGTACCCAGAATTTCTTGATGATGGCTCGTGTCAGTACTTTTGACAGATTTCTCACTAAATACGTACTGATTTTTTTGCGCTGGCTTCGTTTGCTACGCATATTCGCTGATACGTTCAGTCTCGACGCTCTTTTTTTCGTATGCATTAATCATAAAAGGTTTTTTTTATGTGAGACAAATGCACATTCGCTCGTGTTTGAAACGAACACGTGATCAAAATAAAAGCGTCGGGAGAATGTAAGTGGATTTTTTTTCCAGTTTTTTTATTTTGACTTTATTTGCAGCAGCGAGACTAAAGAGACAGTTACGAACAATACTGATTGAGCTCTGGTAAATTGACGAACATGAAAAGAGTAAACATCAAATGGGCTTATTGTGGCTTTGATTAGAAAAGTTCTTGTATGATGTCGTCTTTACGGTTGTTTGCAATTTCTCATGATATTTGTTATGCGATTTTCGCACATTTCGTTCGTTTCATTGTGTGGCTTTGATTGGATTTCAAACGTTATTCAAACACTCCAAATTTGCAACGACCGACTGCAGATGAGAACATGTTATTTTCTAAACTCAAACAGAACTCAACTTTGAGCTACAAAAACCAATTTGAACGACAGGCGGACAACAGTGAAAGAAAATGCTTCTAACGAATATTCAATGGATGGAGGACAAAGACAGACCGCAAGCATTTCGAAAATCTTTGGCATAGTAATCATTTAGTAGAAATCATTGGCCACAAACTCCCTATTCGTTCGTTTACTCGTTATATTCAGTTTGCGTGTGTGTTTGTGTGAATGTCTGTTGTGCAATGTGCCATTCTCTGGTCAGTGCTCAATTTCCGTTTTCGGCGATCGCTTTTGTTGCCTACTTTCTGATTTGTTTGTCCAGTTTTGAGCATTTGATTTCGTATTCTCATCTTCTCGCTTCACTTCTACGTTTGCTTGCGTTGTATCTGCATAATGCTCGGCCGTTTGCTGTACATCGTAAATTATTTGCCATTTTATTCAGGAGGACGGTTTTCCACAGAAGCACCCATAATTGAATTTCAACAATTCAACGATCAATTGATGCCACATTATTCAAATGGACTGTGCACGAACACATCGAATCCTAGAAGAAAACAAACAAAAATAGAAGAATGACCGAAATGCTCGAGCTTGAAATATTTAATTACCATTCTTCTATTCAATTATTTTGAGCGAAGCACACAAATCTCATGCATGTGTACAATTAAGAGCTTTGAACGACCGATTGCATCCCTTGCTTATGTGTGTGCGTATCTCTCTTTCTCTATCTATCTCTCTCATTGTGGTTATTCGCTCAGTATTCGAGTGTATTGAATTTTAACAGTTATTTGTGTTTGTGTGCCTGGCTGGAATGGAATTTTATTGTCATTAGCCTGTGGTGATAAATCATTTAAAATTGAATTTCCATGCACAATGGGAAAAGAAAGCGAGAGAGAGAGAGAGCAGTGATAGACTGTATAAAAGACGCAGGTCGCTCCGAAACCAAGATGAAATTTGATTTTAATGCAATGCTATTTGTTGTTGGGCCGAGTAACAAATGTGGCATATTTGTGTTTGCAAATTGTGTACAGTGTACATATAAAAAAGTAGATTCTCAGCGGCCCGCACATGTTGGGACCGGCGAAACGAAATCAGGTTAAGGATATATTCATTGGGTAGAAGGAAAGTTGAGTTTTTTTTTTATCTCAACAAATTTCATGAAAGGTTGTATCTATTCATCGTCAGCCAACCACGTTCACTTGCCCCGAATTACTTTAACTCAATGACGTGCATGAGGTCGATCTAATTGGAATTCCAATCAAAAAAGTTTTTTTTTCGTTTTTCGGCCGGCTGCTCGAATGCAATTTCATCTCTTTCTCTTGATTTCACAAGCATTGGATAATTTCAATATCTTTTTTTTTTCGTTTCGCTTTCATTACAGATTTTCCAACAGATCGGACATTGTAAAGAAAAGAAATTTTTCTTTTCGTCATTATCTAGGCAGTGACGGTGAGTATTCGCATGGGAAATTATTTACAATTTATTTTTCTTTATTCGCTTGTGATTTTGTTTGCATATGTTTGGTTGCTCCGATTCCGAAACGACACAAGACAAACTCAGAAAGAGAGAGAGAACAAGTCATGTAAATAAACCAAGCGAACAATGGAAACTGCCATGAAAAATGCACCATCGCTTTGATTCATTAAACTTCAGGTTTTCCACGGTGGCACCAGAATAGCAACCAGAAAGACTGAAAATTCGAGAGAGAAAGAAAAAACAGAAAAGTTATTAGAATTCCGACAAAGTATTTTCTAAGTCTGTCATCCAATGAATGGCTGCTTAACGAATATTTATTATTTATCATTTGCTTGCATTAAAACTTTTGTGGTTGATTTTGAATGTATGCTGATTCGTTGAAAAAGTTCTTCGCTCCGTAGGAAATGAAATGCAAAAACTTACAACCATCTCTTTTGTTATGCATTGAATAATTGTAGGAATTATTGCCATCCGCGACACAATCTCTCTCCCCCCCCTCTTTCTCTCTCTCTCTCTCTCTCTTCTGAAATTGTTTAATTCTTGAAAAGAATACATACAATTTCAAAATTCAACTTGAGCATTTCAAGAAAACTAAAATTCATTTATCATCGCAATTCTTGTTGGCGTTACGAAGGTATTTCAACTCAATAGAGAGTATCTTTAACTATGCAATTTCAGCGCTAACCAAATTCTCTCCCTCGACTCGAATCACTACTATTTCTCGCTACTCATTCCAAGTATTTTACCGTTGTGCAATGATTTTTCTGCCATAGTTTACTTTTTCGGGCTCAGAAACATCCATGGCCACAATATGATATATAGAGAGTCCCCAGCTCACTCAAAACTAGGTGAATGACTACGACTGAATTTGATTGAAAATTTGCAGAGAAAATATTCTATTGTTGCGTCGTATTGTATCGTGGACGAGGATATTTTGCGATTTTCCGGACCATTTTGTCTATTGTTCTAAACGTATGATTACAAATGATGACAACGCAAATTATTTTGAGTTGTGACCAGTTCGTTTAGAATGCACAAGAGACGCACACGCCAAACTTTTTCCATCTCTTTTACCTCAACGGTTCAATATATCAGAGCAAGAAATGCATCAGCAAGCGTACGGTTGCTAAAATTAATCACGTGGAAGTTGTACGTTCATTGCCTTCCCTCCACCTCTCGCTTGGTTTTGCTCGGATGATTTTTATACGAGGCATTTCCTTTCATTCCATCAAGCGAATTACAGCTTGACAGGTTCATTCAAGTTATCTTACCGCCGAGGGAATTCAGGGCAGCCTTATAAATTCTCTCTTATTCATTATGATTTCAATGACTGATAAATTTTCTAAACATAGCAATAATTCTGTGAATCATTTATCAGCGGGAAGCAGAAACATTCTTCTACAGTTGCTTTGTTTGTGTACAAGATGAAAACTCATGAAAATATTATTTTTTTCACATTTCACCTCTGTGAGTGTGAAAGTTCATACTGTGAACTTCTGCACGAACACAACACAAACAAATGTCAAAGATCGATCGCATAACGAATGTGCGGAAGTAAATGAACAGAAATCAAATGTCAAAAGAAAAAAGGACAACAAATAGCAGCAAATATACAGCGATGCTCACACCTCTGAATTCTTCATGTGAGATTGAGAGCAGATCTAGATGCAGTGCACGAATGCCAACGAAGGCTGTTCACAGTTCGTCAAAGTGGAAAAATCAAGCATTTTATAACATTCGGCCAAATCAACACAATAACAATAAATTATTCGGGAGAGAGGATATTTATTTAAGTTCTTTAATGTTCATATGAGAGCTCTGGTTCAAGTGCCATAAGTTGCCTTCAGCCCATTGTCGAACTGTCGACATTGCTTCGTCATCGACCGATTTATTGCGCCTTCTTTTCATCACACAAAAATTGTTCGTTGCCCTTTTCTCTGAACGAACCATTCGTTGATTTGCCGATTACGGGTGGAAAGTATGTTTTTTATGATATCACAATGATTGTATTTGCAAAAGCCTACGTCTTGAATTTTGGCTTTTTCTTTTTCTTCTCTCGGTTAAAGCGTTTTTCTCTCTCGCACATGAACTTTCGTTTCAAATACAATTTGCTCTCATTTTCTCAACGGCAAACATTCACTGTAATTATGTGCATCGTTGAAATTTAGAGCGGAGCGGAGCGAGAACAAGACCAAGAGAGACAGCAGATTGTTGGCAAAAGGAGAGCGTCACCAATATTCAACGCAATTCACTTCCATTGACGGCATCATTGCTAATGCCAACGGAAAAATTCGACGCTTAACTGAATAAAAAACCTACCATAAATAACATCAATAAAGTAAATTAAAAAAACACAGAGAGAGAGAGAGAGAGAGAGAGAGAAAGAGAGAGAGAGAGAGAGAGATAAAAAAGTAGCAAGTGAAGTTCGTTGTAGACCGAATTTAAGCCGGATGGATCAGAAAATATAAAATGAGAGCACTTAGAAATATAAATGAAAATGAATGCGAACATATTGCACAATGTTTGTGAATGGAATAGTCGAATAGAGAGTTTAATCGTATTCGCTTAAAAGCCCATCCATGTTTTCGATGTAAAAAAGCGGATTTTCCTCCATTCGTCCTTCGCCTGCCGTCACTCTCTCCATCTGCGTTTCGTTCCGTCAATTGTTGGCATGCAAAACGATCCGTCGCTACATATTACGACATTTTTCTTCGTTTTTTTTTACTTTCTCGCTTCATCTTTGGAGGGACGGCGAGCATCAGCCGAAAGAAAGTATGTGTAGCAATTGGAATCGACGAAGCTGAAACTCAGACTCGCGATCTATGTCAACATTTGTTATCTTAAGTAGAAAATTATTTTATTTTCGAAAGCGGCCTTGAACAACAACAACAATGGCAACGACAGCAGCAGCAACTGGATCAACGCCATCGACGACTTTTTTCTATTTAATCCACTTTGGAATGGCCTGTGAACACTGAACAATTGCCGTGTTTATTATGAAATTTTCCAAAAAAAAAAAATCCATTCTATTTCGTCGCATTTTGTCACCTATTTAACCAAATATTCGGCGAATGCGCGCGCCTTACGATAAAAAATTATGTGCAACTGGTTTTTGTCAGTAATTGTTGACGACGATAAGAGCAAAAGACGAAAACAAGAGCGTGCAGCGTTGGGCTCCATTTTTATACATTTATACGTATATACGTTTGACATTTGCCCTTGCGAGTTAGTAATCTTGTCATGCTTTCGTTGGCCAAAAAAAATTGAAGTCGAACGAAAAATAAAGCCCAGCTCAGCGAGAGAGCACACAGATCGATGGCAGCGAATATTGTGCAAAGCACGTTCGGCCATTCATTCCGCTACCCATTTCAGTGAAATCATGGTGCTTTACACACCCCCCTTCTGCTTAGTAGGCCAACAATTGCTACGATAAATATTGAATTAAAATTCGATTCTATTCACGAAATTGCAATTCTTTACTTAATATTTTATTAGCGCGTTTGTGTTATTATTGCGATTTCTCACTTTTTTCCCTTTCGCTTCGTTCAATTTCTTTTTGTTTCAGACGATAGGATTTCACAGTAATGTTTTATTTATGCTGGCAAATCATACAATTTAAATTTTTCATTTTTACACTTGTGTTCGTTTGATTTGACGCACACAACGGTTCGTGTGGCATAAATTCTGTTTACCCAACGAATGAGTGTTGAAAAACCCCTCTCTTGTTCCAAAAAAATGACGGTATTTATGACGTTGAGAAACCATTTTATTGTTTCAACAATTTTATGAGGTTTTTATTTTCACGTGCGCTCCGCTCCTCATCACGTCAGCAACGGCAACAATTTAGGGGCTGATCAAATTCCGGCTATGAACATACTACACTGAATCATAGAGCTTCACTTGGCTTCTGGTTTCAAGCGCAGCTTCTTGTCATCTCGACGAGGGTTAATTTATGTGCATTTTGAAATTGAAATCGGAACTTTTTTCTACACGCCAAAAAAAATGTGTATGTTAAGCGGTTAAGTTTTTTTCCACTTTAAAACTATTCATCATTTTATTTGACTGCTCAGATTTTCTCCGTGGCTTACCTTTACGATAGTTTCGCTTCGTAGCTTGAGATTTTCACACACATCAACATGCATAGTGGTTTTCCGCATTTGCCTGTGAGATTTCAATTCTGTTTTCTCCATATTTTCTTGTGTGAAAACAGCACTTGGAGCAAGCCAAACTTGAACGTGAAATGGAATTTGCAACTTTAATCAAATAAAAAACATGAAAGAATATTCGCCAGAACTGATTTTATATTTGAAATTTGGGCAATTTCAACGCAATTGTTTAAAGCCATTTTTTCCTTTGCTGACTGTCTTGTTATACTAAATACTAACCAAAAATGTTTTCGACTCAAATTTTGCTTCAATCACGAAAAATTCAGCAATGAATACTATTCATTGAATAGATCGTTGTTTAACTTGTGTGCAAAATTTACTGCGAATACAAAGTGGGATATGCTGGATTGTGATTCATACAATTTTCGATGCATTAAAAGATCACGCTGCACACAATGTGTCCACTCATTTGCATTTATAGTATATTTTTTTTCGGTCTCTGGTTGTTTGTGTCGGTGAAACAAACTCCTGAAATATTTTAATTTTATGGCAATACAACATGGAGAGAGAATGAGTTGGAAATTTAATTGAATCGATGTCGAATGCGAAACAAGAAATTCCAAAATTGCAATGAATGAGAGCCCACTTATTTGATTGTAACCGAAAAACAAAAACAGAAACAGCGAATAAAGAAGTGCCCCGATTTATTTACAATGTATATTTTTTGTATCAATATTTGTTTGTGAAATATTTTACGAATCGCGTATTATTAGCTCAGAGAGAATAAATAATTCGCTTTTTTCTCTCTCTCACTCCCCGAAAAAAAATGCTTTCACAAGATAATTGCATTTTTCCATGTGATTTCTCTGTCTCTCGCTCTCTTGCTCTCTCTTGGTGTCGAAATACAAAAGAACGATATGTGCACGCTGCAAATGCGCGCTGTTTGCACATCCGATCCTGAAAGTTAATTTCATGCAATAACTTAATTTATTTTTACTTTTCCGTACACAACGTGTCAAGGGAAAGTATAGGAATTGGTCCCGAAAACTTTTTTCGCAAAATTGGTTTAGATCATCATAAAAACTCATGAAACGCGTAGAAAACCACTTTTTGAGACACTTTTCCGTTCGTGTGCCGTCGTCGTTGTCGTCGTCGTCGTTGTCGTCGTTGGTGTGTGTTAACACGATAACTCAAAAAATAATTGAGATAATCAAAATCTGGAAACGCCAAAAGTTTTGTATTTGAAAAACTTAGTTTAAGTTCGAAGATGAGCCATTTTCGATTTGATCCTGGGGTACTTGCCCTAAGAAAAACCTCAAAAAATTGACACTTTTGTATGGGAGGTACCTGTAAATCGACTCCGATTGGCTTCAAACTTTCTGAGATTTCATTTTCTGCGAGAAAAATAAGATTCTGGAAGTTTGAAACCAATCGGAATCGATTTACGGGTACCTCCCATACAAAATTTTTGAAATTTTGACTAAAATTATCGATTTTTGGACAATTTTGTATGGGAGGTACCCGTTAATCGATTCTGATTGCCTTCAAACTTTCTGAGGTTTCAATTTTTGGAGAAAAAATAAGATTCTGAAAGTTTCATGTTGATCGCATGTGCAGAAGTTTGGTTTTTGGCCCTCAATTTTTTCCAAGAAAATTTCGACAAAAATTGAGGACAAAAAATCAAACTTCTGCAAATGGGATCAACCTGAAACTTTCAGAATCT
This sequence comes from Sitodiplosis mosellana, assembly GCF_009176505.1. Taxonomy (NCBI): domain Eukaryota; kingdom Metazoa; phylum Arthropoda; class Insecta; order Diptera; family Cecidomyiidae; genus Sitodiplosis; species Sitodiplosis mosellana. The sequence continues at coordinate 1,105,919 of NW_022595254.1, forward strand.
TGTTTTTTCTCGAAATAATGAAACCTCAGAAAGTTTGAAGCCAATAGGAATTGGTTTACGGGTACCACTCATACAAAATTGTCGAAGTTTTAGTTAAAGTGACCGATTTTTCACTTTATTTTTATTATTATATCTTCGCTGCCTTTATTTCAAGAAAATTCACAAAAAATAACCAAAAGTACCTACAGACAACGCAGGCCAACGGTACGGAAAAGTTCGGGATTACCAATGTAATTCTTTTTATCATTCATTTGCAATCGCCTGTCGAACGGGCGGGTAAATAATATGAGGCAAGCAATAGGGCCGCACTGTTTTTGCACCAAATACATATGCAGATCAAATAGTTGTTCAATCGCCGGATTAATTTTTACTTTGGAATTGTATGTGCTTCGGCTATTAATCTGAAATTTCGGAAATGCAAACACTTTGTTCAATAAATACCATGGAACGAAATAAATATTGGAAATTAAAATGAATTTAGAGAAGAGCAGAGGGAAGCAACAGAGGAAAAAAGACCGTCGTAATTTCAAAATGAATCAAAGGAACAATCGGAATACTAATTTCACGAAAAATTGACAGCGGAATGCAATTCACGTAATTTTATGCGTGACATACACACCGAATTTCCAACCGAATTTCATGAAGTTTATTTAAAAAACGAGATTTTTTCGTATTCACTTTATACCCGATATGCGTGATGTATAAGTGAGCTGGAAATGTATTCGCAAGCAGATTGTGACAATTTTTTAAGCTCAGTGTTTTTATGTAAATTTGAAGCTCATACTCCCTACCATACAAGATGTATGGTTTGTAAGTAAATACTAGTGCAATTTTTTCCGAAAATCCATCCATTTGCATCATCTCAACGATGGGCTCATCTTTATTACATTCTTGGAAGGAGAAAAATTCAATTTCCGCTTTATAATTTGAATTCTGATAAGTATCAGAGCTGCGCTTACCATTTTGATTAAAAGCCTTGCCACCGACGAATTTTTAGCATAATGTTCATGCAGTTTCTTCTCTCTCTCTCTTTCTCTTCCTTTCTCTCTTAAAATCGGTACGCATCAGAAAATGCGTATAAAGCGGCTTATCTTATGATATGTGCAGTTATGAAAATTGCTTTTATGGCTAAAAATCAATACCGGCGGAAAACACTGCATTTAAAAAAAATTGATTTAAAAAGCTCGTCCGAAAGCTTTTCAATTGATTAAGAAAAAACTGCTTCGCGGCTTGGCTCTTTTTATGCCAAACATATTGGACGTTCAACGCATTTCAGCTAGAGTCACGATTTTCGCTGCTTTTTTATTTCATAAAACCATAATCTTTTATGTTGAAATTGAAACATCAGCGATGATTTAAAATAAAATGTTCGCCATCATTTCAATCAAACAAGTGAAAATTGTGCAGTGTCGGTTCGAGAGAATTGGTTTTTGTACCACAGGCAAATGCGAGATGCATTCATTTTTATATGATTCACATTATTTTTCGATTGGTTAATTTATTTATTGGTATTTCTTGTCGACTGTATTGGCGCTGTTGTTTGATTCGTTTGATTCGCACGTATTATTGCCTCTCTATAATGAATAAATATGGAAATTGGTTGGTTTTTAATTGGTATTCTCTTTATGAAAGTGCAGAAGATATGATGAAATAATCACGATAATAATTGTTCTCTCTTTGCGTTTTATTTGATTTTCCTCCAATTTTACATTTAATTGTGCAATTGAGCCGTTGTATGTATTTATTCTATTTGGATTATGGTTATTTTTTGTCCAATGAAAATGTGATGCACATTATGGAAATAATGAGCGTATTTTTGTCTCCCAATTCAAATAAATAATTAATTCCGGAATTTGGTTTTGTCATAATTTCAATTACATTCGTTTGTTGGTGTCTTGTTGCACATGACAGAAAAGAATTGTGTCATAAATTTTTAATTGAAAAATGCCGCTGGTTTTTCTGATTATGTGCAGATAAAATTTTAGTGATCTATTAAATGCAGGTATTTTTCCATTGTCACACATACTCGAAACAAGTGCTTACATTCTGCGCGTTTTTCTTTCTGTTGGAGCGCAGCGCGCTCACGCGCGTGCAACCAAATGTTTATTATTATGAGCTGTAAAGCCGGCTCAACGAGTGTAACAATAGAATTCAAAATTGGTTTTTTGATTGTATTTTTTTGACATGGCAATGAAATAAATTGGTTTGGTGGTGGCGGTTGTGTGGCATAATTCCATATCGAAACCTATATATGCAGTACGAGCTGTTCGGTTGTTTTGACCAATCGAATGGAACGACCGACACGTCGCACCACCACCATCACAACCACCACCACGTACAATTGTTATGGAAATGCTCAATCTCTCTGAATTATGTCGGGGAAATATTACTGAAATTCCCACAAAACGACCGAATAATAACAAAAAAGCAACGACCCAATGCCTGAAATTAAATTCGAAATTGGCCTTTTATTAGTTTGATCCGATAACAAATATAGGAGATTACCGACCGCCATCGTTATGCAACTATTATTGCGAGAATGAATGTGCTGGAACGAAGTTATTCGCCCTTTTTTTCCTACAACGCCAACAAAATTGGCGAAAATTCATTCGTTCATTCCCATTTGGAGCATCTTAACGGGATTCCAAACACACCAGATCACACATAAAAAAACGAAAAACAAGCAGCGACAACGGATCTCGTACCGCCGTCAAAAACCAAGTCACGAAATCAAAGGAAAAATCCGCCATCAAATTAAAAGCAACTTGATACATTCCATTTTTAGCCTTTTATATGTCCAGTTTCTCCTTTCGCTGATTGTGGCTGTGTGTGTGTGCGTGCGTGTGTATGTGAACCGAGTAGTGAACGTGCTGTCGTTACCATTTGCTAGCAGTCATTTTATTTGCAGTGGCACGAAGTTGTTTTTTCTCCTTCTTTCGACTCATTCTGCCACACTTTCAACAACAAACGCTGAATGTGTTCAACGACCGAACCATCTCCAACCCAACTATTTAGAAACGCTTAACGACTTGATGGTTACAACTTATCGTTGAACTGAATTTTTTATTACACTCCGACTCTCTCTCTCTCTCTCTCTCTCTCTCTCTCTCTCTCTCTCTCTCTC
>NW_022595254.1:1109052-1138391 GCF_009176505.1 Sitodiplosis mosellana
CTCTCTCTCTCTCTCTCTCTCTCTCTCTCTCTCTCTCTCTCTCTCTCTCTTCCCTCTATTTCTGTGTGTATGAGCATTGAGCTGTCTCCTCCTCACTCAACTTTCGCTTGAGCCTTTTTTTTCTACGTCGTTCCGTCATTCAATGTGACCGCGTTGATTTTGCCCATCTTCATTTTTATTTGGTGCAGAGGAGCAAAAATATCATTTCGGCAAGAAAACCATGACAACTGTGAGCGAGAATGAAGGAAAAAATATGCCATGCGTAGAGAGAAAAAATGAAAAAGCATCGTCAAGTAGATGACAGAAGTTATCAATAAAGAGAACAAAAGATGAGTTCATAATCTAGCCCAACAATTTTCATTCTTCTTTGTTGGAAAAAAAAGCGCTTGATATTTTTCCATGTCCTTGTTTTAAATTACAAAGGCTTATTGAAATGGTACTATTTGCGCTAATTCACTAGATTTGCTCGTCTTTGAATTACATTTTATTTTTCAGTTGTTGTTCATTCATTTTTTTTTTCTTTCCTTGTTGGTCGAAGACGCGATGCGCATTCATGGTTGGGTTAACATTAAAACTAAGCTTGTTGTTTGTGCTCTCGCCTGTCGAGAGTGAGAGAGAAAAGAGGAAAAAAAATTATCTTTGAAAACGGTAAAACACACTCACAATGATCTTGCAGAATATTTCTTTCAATTTGTTCGCTCTCTAGCTCTCGCTCGCGCTTCTTCTGTTCGTTCGCCCCATTAACAGCATTTCGTCGTTGACGTTAAAATAATCCTGACCTTTTCTAAGTTATGCGTAGCATTTGACATCGTTTTCCGTATTCTGAAAATTGTCATTCGAAATGCTATCTATATTATTGTTCAGTGGTTGCTTTTTTCTCCGCTTTGCTGTGTTCTGTTCCATTCTCCTTTTGATTGTCGACTCACTCCAATGCTGAACATTTTTCTTATTCGTTTTTTTTTTCTCGTTCTCCCGTTGAAACAATACAACATTCAGAACAGACTTGAGAATTCATTGTGCGGCATTAACAAGCCATTTCACTTCAATTTTCTTAGCTAATGCCAGTGCTGCTTGCTTGAAATGAAATAACTGAAACCAAATTGTCATTCTTGGGCCGCAAACAAAACACGCATCAAAGAAAAACGAAGAAGAAATACGCAATGACAAAAGGAAACGACAAAAGTGCAAATCCAAAATGGAGTGATGATTTGGTGGTGGCGATGGTGGTGTAGCAACATCGAAGCATCAATGGTAATGGCGAACAAGTGAAGAAGTGGCTCGAATGAAAAACGCAATGAAAATGCTAATTTTAAAACGATTGAAATGCCTCGTTTAATGGCTGCCAATATTGGTGTTTTCCAACTTTCACAACACACTCACACACACACACACATAATGTTCATGCTTGGGAAATGGTCTTGTCTCGCAGATTGCCGTTAATCTCAGATTGCAAAGGAACACACCAATCCACCGCACGCATATCGAGAATAACATTCCAATTAGCTTTTACTAATTCACTTTGATGGTCTTTCTCTCTGTCATCTCCATCGATTTTCGCCTGGGTCTACAAACTAAGAATCCTATGGGAATTTCACTTTTCGACAAAAGTTCACCACCATAAAGACACACATAAGCGCTTTCCATTCTCGGTATACGGCTCATTTGTGATAATGAATGTAAATTATTCAATTACATTTGAAATACATTTTCGATTCGGAGAAGAGAGATCTTCACTTGCCAAGCTCGATTCGGTTTGTCTGTTGGTTCAATCAGCATAATTTGCCATGCCAGTTCGATAATTAAAATTGCAAATCTGTTCAACTGATGAAAACACGCACAGCACACACACACACATACACTAATCGAATTACATTTCCGGCCAAACGAGATGGCCAAAGAAAATGTGTCTTGCATCATTCCATTTTCGTTTTGTGTGTGGGTATTTTTCTTTCTCTCCATTTGCTACGGCTATTCAAATAAACATTCGGTATCCGAATTACTGGACTATGGTCTTTTGTATAGCTGTTCCTACGATAATTTGAGTTTTTCAGAAAACTTATTTTTTATCAAAATTCCATTTTGAAATTCTAGGGTTTTAGAATTTGAATTCGTTCAGTTTTTCATGACGAATGATGTGCTACTTTCGCTTTAAAGATTCCATAAAGCTTTTCGAAAGAATTGATTAATCAACGCTCGTTATTAACAAAATTATCTTAATAATATGTTATTAAGATTGAATCTTAATAACGAGCGATTTTACTCAATTCTTTCAAAACGCTTTATGGAATCTTTAAAGTGAAAGCAGCACATCATTCGTCATGAAAAACTGAACGAATTCAAATTCAAAAACCCTAGATTTTCAAAATGGAATTTTGTTAAAAAATAAGTTTTCTGAAAAAGTCAAATTATCGTAGGAACAGCTATAGTCTTTTGTGAAATAGAAAATGGCTTTGGTCGAATATATTCATTTTATGTCAAAGTTGAAACGTACCTAACCATTTTGGTTATCAATACACATCAATCAAGCGAAAGACTTCGTAAAAAAACACGATAACGTAAAAATCGATATTTTTCACACCAGATTTGTTATCGTTTGCAAGTCATCAACTGGCATCGAACCTACCGAATAATAATAGAGAATTTCCGAAATTAGAAATTGATGAATGGACGCAAATGGCTTTTTGCATATTTTAATTGATGTAAGTTAAAACGTCAAATACATATCAACATTCGAATCCCAATGCACAAATATCACATCAAATAACAATGATTAATATAAAATATTCGAACATATGTAAGTATTAATATTATGTTTATTGCAGCGTTTTGCGCCGAATTTCTTGTAATTGGAAACTTTTTGCCAAAAAACGATTACGATTATTGAAGAAAATTAAATTAGCAGTTAGTATGATTTTCGTTTCAAGTTTCGGGTAGATTGTTTTTCGTCGATTGCTTCGGCGAACGGCTACATCAAAACAATGAGAATCCGTTCCAATTCTCTGGTATCGTTGTCTCAATTCCGAATAGAACAGATACAAAAGTTTTAGATGAGGTTTCGCTGCATGAAAATATGTGTTTGTGTGTGCGGCAAAGCAAGCTGAAGCGCTTTGGTCCAAAAATTAATTTAATATTTATCATGGCATAAATTTTCTCGGGAGAGATATAGCAACACCATCAGCATCAGCCACGGTAGAGATGCAGAACATCCGTCGGTGAAGTAGAAGAAGTGCGGTTCTTATTGACTTTAAACGAGTACATATTTCAAAATGCACACTTTCAAATGCGTCCCATACCCTTCTCTCCCTCGAACACGAATAAATTAACGGCAAGATGCGAAAATATGGCATAAATAATACTGGATTTTACAAATGACTCCACCGCAAGATGAGGCACGTTTGTTGATCCATTGTTGCTGCTTCTACATCACCTTCTTCGCCCCGTGAAGCGATGACGATGAGAGGGTCTGCTGAAATGAATTTAGTTGTTGCCCGAAACAAAACCTCGGCTACAATCGATACTGTTTTGCGTGATGTTTATTTAGCCATATCATCTGAACGGTTCGACGGGGGCTATCTCTTCGTAAGACAAGCTCAAATGCTTTTATGTGTATAATGCACAACAGTTTATAAAACTAATTTCGTTCAATCTGAAATTGTTACCGAGCCATTATTAGCACCACATTTTGTGTGTTGTATTTCATTGGGCACGAGAACAGCTCTCGTCGACGCCGTTGTCGTCATCGTCGAAACTTTTCTCAGTGCACAAAAAACCCATCAAAATCGTTAAACGAGTAACCACCTCACCACCGGCGGCAGCAGCAGCAGCAGAAGCAAAAGCAGCAAACGGCTTCAAAAGCGAATCCATGCAATGAGTGATGGAAACTCGTCGGTTTTAATGAGACCAACAGCGATTCTCTTGTTCATATTGGCCGTCGAAGGCGACCGATTGCGCCGCCGATGAGCGAACAAATGAGAAGGGCCGAAAATTGGAGAGAAAGATACGCTCACCGATGAAATTAAAGTGGCTGCTGAAAATGCTTTTCGAAGCCATTAATTTAAATTTGTAACATTTGATAGATAAATAAATTATTCATCCATGTTTTGTTGTTGTTGTTGTTATTCTGTTTGGTTGCTGGGATGGTTCATATTACATGGTTGCCACATTTGCACCATCCACGATTTATTAGCTCTCTTAACTGTCTAATGGACAAATATCTTGCTTGATGGGGGCATTTAGGCGATTTCAACTGGTACATTCACACACATCGCATCCATCTCTTATGGTATGCTAATATCTGTCGGCCCCGAAAAAGGTGTAGAAATTTTTTTCCCGTCCATTTTTGAAAACTTCGTTCCTTCATTGCTCTCTAGAAACGATGCTCGCGCTTTTGCCCAGAATATTATTGGAAGGTTTGGAAATTAAATCAAGCAAACGAAAGAAAATGCAGCGAAAGAGAAAAAGCGTCGGAATCCTACTTGCAAATGGATTTTTTTGACACGTACAACATCTTTTTCGCTCGTATTGCAAAGCGAAAAGAAAAAATACACGAACATTTTCATACTTTACACGCTTTTGGCACACGTGCGGTAGCATTGTTCTCACTGGATTGGCATTCTTGCTTCGCATGGTTTCACCAAGGTTCGTGTAAAAGAAATCAACACACCTTTTCACTTTACAAAGTACATATGAATATTGCTTTGAAGAAGAAAAAATCGAGAAAGAAAAAAGGCAGCTCAAAGTACAAAAGAAGCGAATGTGTGCTGGATGAAGTAGCGCCAGGAATGCATCTGTGTTAGAATGTTCAATCTTTGTGATCTTTGTTCTGCCACCTATTTTATTGATAATTTTCGTTTATTCGCTTCATACTTTGTTCTTTTTTCCTCTGCATTTCATCCGATTTGTGTGTGTGTGAGAGAGAGAGAGATGCGATGTAGAGAGAACGAGTCCCAAATCCATTAGTCTGTGAATGTTTAGTGAGGCATGCGATATGTGTCCGTCTCCAAAGTGCTCCGGTGCAATCTCAATTCCGTCTTTCATCTTAGAACATCCTCACATACTGATAGACCATATATATACCGGGTTAATTTTGAGTGATAGACCACTATAGTTTCGTGTAGCGTACGGTCGTCGCATGGTGAAAAGCAAATGGAAAATTCCATTTAATATTTATGCCATTTCTCAAGTATATTGTAAATCACCATTTATTTGGCCACTTCACCATTTTGTCAAATTTCAAAACCGAATGCCCGTAAAAACCGACTGAAATCTCTTTCAACTGTCTTAATATTTTAATAGACGTTGAAATATGCAAGCTAATGCTGAGCAACAGAATTTTCACCCCAGACAACCGACCAGATTAGTCATTTGATGATGATGATGCTACTGCGCAGTTGGGTTGCCATTTCTCGGAAAGGTGCAGTTTTGGTTCACTTCTTCAGGGTAATCGACACTGCAGGAATTATTGCTTTATTTATAAATGAATGGAAACAAATACTAGCCAAAATAATCCACATAGCGAATGAATTGAAAACGAAGAGCTTACTCTTCTCGTCTCGTTTGGCAAATGTGTGTAGCGTGTCTTTTGTGATATGTATGAACGTTGCGTTGGATGCAATCCATATACTGAAAATGAAACAGTGTATGTTTATGTGCAAGTGATTATCAATGCTTGGTAAATTTCATTCTTGCCCTTTCTCGCATCAGGTGCACAGACAGCATCAAGCCCATTTAACGGGTCCGTTTCGGTTAATGGATTGATTACACGTGCTCTTAATTAAAATCGATATACTCCAGCCTCATTAGAATACGATAATGAATTGTGGTTTCACAAAGGCGACTTTCCAACAAACCATTTTGCAACGCTTTCATGTACTTGAAAATGCGCTGGGAGATTTTAATTCAACAACGATACATGATAACTTACCATTTACGCTTGAAATGGTTAAGCATATGCATCTCTCATTATCGTCATCATCATCATCAACATTTCAATGAATAAAATCCATTAAGACATTGTGATTATATTTTGGCTGGCTGGCTGGCTGCACGTTCATTGCTGGTGTTTCAAGTAACCACCTGAAAATTCAACAGAATTTTGAGATTTTCATATGCTTCTCAACACATTTCGCACTCTTGGAGTGAGTCTGTTTTGAGTTACCAAGCAAATAGCTTTTGATTAATATACCAAACAAATGTGCGGTTTCTGCCATGTAACCACATCATTCCGATTCAAACACTTCACTCGTTTCGACAAGCATTTTGATAGCGTTTCAACGCAGATTTTCACCAAATACACAAATATAAAACGAATTTCAAGAACTTTAATTGGTTCGTGATTATTTCACGTCCAAATTTAGTTTGCATATTCGAGTAATAAAAACCACTTTACAGCTTACTTTGAAAAAAATTTACTCTTTATAATCCGATTTTCTGTACTAAGTAAGCAGTTTACTTTTACGGAATACCATGAAAAGATTCTTACAGTGGTTCCATGTTACATTTTTTGTGGAATAGCATTCGTACCCAACCAAAAATTCGACAAACGAAAATCCAAATGTTTCGTTACACGTTACTACACCATTTCATTTCATTCAAACTCGCTGTAATTTACAAACTCGTACCGATCATTTCTGGGAACATGACCTAAATACTTTATTTCTTTATGATGGTTTGATTGAGGTACACTAGAGGTAATTTGAATCAAAGTTACTACAATACTCATCATAAATAGAATATGAGTTATTTCACTGTTTGGTTGGAATGATTGAGAACCTTGATAAAATCTCTTTGAACTGATCGAAATGTTCTGATTTTGTGCACATTGGAATTTGAAAAAAACACAGAGATCTCATTTTCTGAGCATCAAGTCATAGGAATAAAGGAAATCTGAAACGAGTTTTAAAAGTTAAACTTTTATTTGTAAAGCTGTAAGTTTGGGAAATGGATTTACGTTTCTGCGAAAGGAAAATTAAAATTGAAAACAATTTCACCGGATTTTCTCTCTGTACATGAGTACATGGACTTTTCTCTCTTTGACTATACGAAAGATTCCTGTGTGTGTGTGTATGTCTGTACTAGTGTTCGGTGTACTGTTTCTTTTCTCTTAATCATTATTTTTTGTTCTTCATATGAGTGGTGCATTGAATGCATGACAAAGGAGCTTTGGATATAACAGTACAACACACACAAAAGGGAAAATGGTTGAAATATTCGAGTGTTGGTTTGTTGAATATGAGGCAATTTTTTTCATTTTGAACTCTCTCTCTCTCTCTCTCTCTCACACACACACACACACACTATCACTCTCATTACGGACATATATACTTGTTTTCGCTCTCCCTTTGTATACATATGAAATGAGCGGCTCCTTTGAGACTCATTTTTATGCTTCATGAGAACATTTTTTTTTTATTCTTGTTGTTGCTGTTCAACGTTTTTTTGTTTATTCGCCTCGAATGTGAAGTAAATGTTTTTCGTTCTGTACCACCACACTCGGATTCGGCTTAGGAGCTTTCTTTCGTCGTCATTTAAATGTTTTTCCGCCATTTCGCGTGTAATAAAACCGCACGTACGCCGTACGCTCAATACACTCAATTCCATTCGGAGGCTGTTCCAATCATTTTGCTGTTCTCGAAACCATTTTCCCATTTTATTATGCCCAAGCACACACTCGCCGCCAACAAAAATCCACATGTGAATGCCGCTCTTACTCTCACTCGTATTTGCCATCATTTGCTGGCACACATTCACATTTTCTGTGTGTGTGTTGTATCCGCTTTCGGTGATTATTCGGCCTGTGAAAGTGTGCTACTTTATGAAATCAGTTAAAATGAAAAATGTTACGAAGCGAATATGAATCACACGAAGATTAGGTCGAGTAAAAAAGAAACCAGTTCCAAATTCATAATTTTCGGTACGATGGAAATGGTAAAAATGTTAGAGTTGGCTTTTCTGCCCTCATGTGGGAATTTTTCATTTTGTAATTTTTGATTGTGGTTCCCATACACGTTTCGTATTTGTCTAACGGATTTTAATAAAACAGGCGATGCATTTTCAATTACTCGTCGGCTTATCATGTGTGCGTTTGTTCTCTTTTTTGCGATTGCAAAATCGTCTGACTTATTTATTTTTCCTAGAAAACTAGGTGAATCTGTGGTTTTTCCTCTGGTTTTTATTTAACGGGCGTCTTTGTTGTTATCAAAGAAAGTTCATTTTTTCATTTCTTCTCATCAGCAACACGAACAAACGAATCTCCATGATTTCAGTTTATGATAAAAGCAGAAGCATATATTTATTTTTAATTTACTGCTTTTGTCATAAAATGAATAACAGCTCGGGACTGCGCAGGATGTATTTCGTTGATTCGTTCAGATTCGTCGTTCCATATTTTTATGAATCGGAACAAAGTGCACGGCCCATTTGATTTGTTTGCCGTTGTTGTCGTCATCGTTGTCGCTTTTTCTTTATGGGCACATTTAAAAAGTCATGATGTGCAATTATTACGAAATATTGATAAATGATAAACGCCATCATGGAAAAATGTGAGTAGTCTAACATTGTTCATGAATTTCAAGTGGATTCTCAAGTGTGTGTCTATGTGTCTGTGTGTTTGTGCGAGCGAAGACATGGATACAAGCGGAAAACGCGACTTTTTGAAATATATATGTGTGCGTTTTCGTATGACTTATGGCTGCAGATTGGCAATTTATGTTGTTATCGTGCGTGCGTACACCAAGTACACATTTGCGGCATCCAAATCTATGGTCATAAATTTTACTTATGACTCCTTTGTAAGGAAGTGGCGTGAAGCGAAAATTATATTGGTTTCTGATTGACTGGCCTGATACTGTCAGCGCGGGCAAGCAAAAACATACACACACGCAGCTCATTAAAATGCAATCATTCGCCGAATGACAATCATAAAAAAAATCGCTGATTTGTATACCATGTTAGAGTGCCTCATTGAGGCACTGCCTCATTCTTTTATGGAACTCGCTATAATGCACATCAAACCAACGGAATTCGATCATTGCGCAAAATGTCCCATAAAATTTCTGAGCGCGACAAACAGCAGCTTAATTAGGAGGAACACTCATAGATTTTTTTCCATTTTCTAGCTCATTAAAGATCGCTTTACGTCACACAATTTCCCAGAAATTTTTCATTGACTTCACTGATATTGACTTCACCCACCTTAAAAAATCTGTGGAGGAGAATCGGGCTCCGCAAAATCTTATCATAAGATTTGAGATTATGAAGACTTCACGAATCCCACTTCAATATTCACTCATTTATCCCACGAGCGGTTTTTGCCAATGCATTCAATATTAATGAAATTGTTTTAAAAAGCTGATTCAACTTACAAACAGATTAAACGCAATACTTTGTATTTGCAATTTCTTCGAAATACTGTGTTGTACGTGCATATTTTCAAGCATCTGTTCAATTGAAAGTCGTTTGTTTCTCTACCTCCTCAATACAAACACGCTTGAGTGTGCCTAAGCGTATGTATGTGTGTTTTTTGTCGTTTAATTCCAAATAAAAATGAAAATAAAAGACATTTGCCAGCTACCAATTTTCCTCTGTGCATGTGTTTTCCGTTGAGTCGGCTTGTGGTGCGGCCCATTTGAAATTCGACGCAAAGCTGATTACAAGTTCAACAAAATTTGAAATATTTGGTGCGGCAAAAAAGTTCAAGTAGACGGATTTGAAATTAAATTTTTCAGCAAAAAAAAACACCACATACATACGCATACACAAATTCTTCTGTTTGTAGGAGTTGTGTCTTGGGCTGAGGGAACTAAAAGGAAATTACGAGTTGCGAGAGCATGAGTGATACAAATTTATGCGATTATGTGATATGTGTGTGTGCGTCAGAAAATTGCTTTTTCCCCATCCATTATGTTGTGTATAAGTCGAAATTCTACGTGTAAACAGCAAAGAGAACAGCAGGCTATAGAACATATTGATGTTGGTTAAAAAATTCATGCATTGTTTATATAGAAGAAAAAAAAAAACGCTCCGAACAGGTTCGCTTGCGATTTCGGTCAAAATGATAAAAACATACATGTTTCATACATTCGAGTTGTAAACATCATACGGTTGGAGCTATAGCAACCACTTGTGTGAGAAAACGAACTCTTTTATTCATTTACGAAAAACGTTTCAGGCAACGAAGTTGGAAAATTTGATCCTTAATTCGGTCGTTAATTTCATTCCGAAGTATTGAGATCAACTCGTTTGAAGAAGCCGCTTTTGGTCGTCTTTCTCGAATTCGGAGCTTCGAAATTGATTCATCGTCGTCGCCTTTATAGTCGTCAAAGTATACATATAAATTATAGTGAAACAGTCCGCAGGCTGTGAAATTCGATAGTCCTTACAGCAGACCTGTGATTTGTAGATAAGCTTGTAATTCTGTTTCTATTCAAATTAAATTTTTATTACGTGAGACTCATGCGTAGTGCAAACAAAATAAAAAGAGTTTAACAGTCAATTTGATTTGAGCTTTAAATTTTCCAGATTCCCATTATACACGCATCACATACTACCGTTTTGCCCTAATAAAAAGCGAAGAAAAACGACCGAACAAACGAAAAGTACCACACTCAGAAGTATACCATCTTACAGGCTGTAAGTTACTGCATTGCGTTGCTGGGTAAGTAAATGAGCTCACTGGCATTTCTATTTTTTCTCTTTCTCTCTCCGTATCCACATTACTTCGACTTTCGATTCACTTGGCTCGAAATGTTCGTTGCCAAAGCTAAAGCAGAATCAAAATACACGGAAGCACAGGTGTGTATCACTTACACATACACAACAGCAACAATGGATGATATCTGCGCCCTTGTGCCGTGTGTTTTTCGCTTTTGCGTTTGATATTAATATTATGCGTATTCAATAAAATGGTGCGAAAATGCTCGCATCGCAATGATATTAAAACGAGCACATGTAATATCATGTAAAGTCGACTTTTTGAGTAGAGATTCTCGTTCGTCGTGATAGAGAGATATCGTGTATACAGAGGAAAAAAGACACATACACGCGAGCAGTGAAAACGAAAACAAAGGTAGAGAAGAAAAAAAAATCGAGCAAATTCTTCAGAAGGTGCGTTTTGTCATGTAAGTACATCGATTTTTTTCTGGATCTCGGTTAACGCGACTGTTTCTGTTGCTATTTCCAAGACGAAAAAAGTGAATGAAGCACGATTTCGCGTATGGCACATGGGAAAACCACTTGATAAAGACAGACCAAGAGATAGAAGAGAGCGTGCGACAGATTTTGACGCATCAAATTGTTTGCGTATGTAAACGTCAATTTAACAGTAATAAATGCGGGTTAGGCGATGTTTTTTTTTTCTTCGTGAATATTTTCGCCAAATTCGTGTCCCGGAAACCAGGAGAGGATATGATACACATATACACCAACGACACACACCATTTTCTTATATGACACGTATCCAAGCGTTTCCTGGCATTGTATTAATAGCATATTATTGTCTAACATATACAAAAACACTCAAGGCAATTGTATTGAGGTAACCTGGTGTTCACTCCATATTCAACTGAATGTAAAGAAAGGGGCAAAAAAAATACAATCAACAATCCCTTTTAGTAAACAAGTAGACACTTTTCTGTTGTCGACGTATTAACACATGTCGGTTTTTACTGTCTCCCGGCTCTTTTGTTGTTGGTATTTCTGCTGCTGTATAAATTAATAAAGGCAATCAAATCGCGGAACGTTCTTTTGTGTGGAAGCGAAAGAAGGGAAGAAATTTTCCGGATAAAAGAAAACAAAACAGGCACCATCATCATATGGTGGCAATTACGTTTGAAATTTCAAAATCGTTTCAGTTTAAATTGTTGACAATTGTATTTGAATGAAGTGATTTGTGAAGGCTTCATAAGAGAGCTTTTGCTGGATTCGCTCATTGGTTCAATTTGCTAACCCAGGCGCACAGCATTAGATGTTCAGCGAGTCGAGTCGCGACCGTAATTCCCATTGCTGAACGTTGTGTGTGTGTAATCAGCGCAAGAGAAACTTTGATTCCCTCAACAAATTTTGCGTTGGCATGAGCTATTTCCCGAAAAATATATGCTTTGAAAAACTGAAGCGGAAGCAAATACATTAGAATAAGTAATCAAATGTGGAAACGTCGTTCAGCATATATGTGTTCATGATGGCCGTCGAACAGCACACGCATTTTTCAACGAAAATTACAATCGATCGGAATGGTATAACATTTGTTTCAGCATTCGACTTATGCAAACATTCATAAAAATCGTTTAAAATATCAAATTGGACGGCAAATCGTCGGAGGATTTTCGTTTTCAGACGAAATCGCTGTTTTGCACGAACCATTCGCGCGAGCAAAGCAGCAGCCGCGGAATGAAATTCGTATACGTCAGTAAATTTATGCGTAACTGATTGGATTTTTTTTTCGGTGTTCCGCTTGAGGCGCTAAATCCGTTTCACAACACACACACCACACGCACATTTGTGCAAACAACGCAAGTAAGAAGAATACTTTGACTCGGTAAAGTGGCGCGTTAAGCTGGTGACAAAAAGGAGAACAAAGAGAATCATGTGTGCAGAAAATGAAATTATAAAATCGCTTGGCTGAGAGGCATTTTGCATCCGAATCATATTTTATTCACGAATAAAGCCCATAATTGGATGTTATTCAATACATCTTGAACGTTGAGAAACCATCGTGTGTCCTGAATGCATGAGTCGCACACCATGATTCGTTTTGCGCTCCACTAGCGTAGAAATGCACACAAATCGATAACGGTCCCACATAGACACATACATACACACTCACTCGGTGCTCGGCTTTCGGCGCCTAGACAACGACGACAGAGAGAGGTTAGTAAAATTTTAATTTCAACAAAACCGTACAAACCGCATGTAACCACGTGCCACGGCTGCCACTGTGTTGTGATTGCCGAACGATTACACTGTTCAAATTATGCATGAGGTATTTTTGCTTTCGTGGTGGTATACTGGCTGATATTTCGTATTTGGACTATTTATCTTGGAAATCATAGCACATTTTTGGTGTGTGGGCATATCTTGTGTGTGCAAAGTGCATTTATAAAAACTGTAACTTCAACTCTCGCTTTCTCTACCATTCTGCACACCCGATCGCATAAAATGTAGATAAAATACGGCAATAAATTCGTGAGTATGGTCGCACTCTTTCTCACTCTCTCTTTCTGTTGAAACATTTTGCCAAGTTGCGATGGCCACAAAAAGCGATGACGGCAACTAAAAGTCGACTACCGCCCGAAAGTGAAAAACGAATGAATTGTCTTCCTATACACACACACACTTCACAAGAATTTATACACCATTTGCAGCGCACCGCAACCCATACATACTCATTTCAGTGTTTGCATTTTATTTGCTCGACTCCTTTTTTATTATTATTATGGAAGTGGTTGCTATCTTATTTGCTTTTTCGGGACTACGATATAGCTAATACAAATTACATAAATTGTTAGGGGAACAAGTGAAATGGATACCATTTATCGACCGCTGTTCCCGTGGAACTGATTGCCGCCGCCACCACTACCACCACGCCGACGACGATGACGGCATCAACGCCGGCGGCGACAGTGGCATCAGAATGATACAACAGAATATAAACAAAAATTAAGGCAAGAGCTTTCGTCGACGCGGCAACGACTACAGATTTTTGTTTAAATACATATTTTCCATAATTTATGAAATGAATGGTAACTGAAGACAAACAAATGCGCTCGCGATCGTAAAAACACGATCCACATTGTTTATGTACTGTGTACGTAGTCGATGGCATCTTGGCTCATTTACTGCCTCGCACACTCTTTTTGTATACTCGAAATACTGTGTGCGGCCAGCAAACAAGATCAAAAAAAAACAATAACAACAAAATATCCATGCAATGAAATTACTTTAATAGTAATAATCATAGTTTGGTTGCCAAAAGAACGCCAGAGAGACCGAGCGAGCGAACAAGTGAGCGTGAGTTTTTTTTCTGTGTTCGTCCTTGGCGTGTACTGTGTACATGAATAGATTTAAATACAATTTTCGATGTAAATCTCGACCGAACAAAGAGCGGGTATTATAAGACATGCAATAAAGTTATTTGTTGCGGCGCCAAGTTGAAAATGAGCAAAGGAAGACCCCAAAACATTCCCGCCAGCCATGGTTCACAGAGTTTTTTTTCTGCTTTCTTCTACGAATATTACAAGCTTATTTATTTGTATTTAACCACATTGACATTTTGCAGCGTTGCGCCAGGCTGCTTCCATCCCAGTTAAATTTCGGTTAGAGCGTAAAATGCACAAACATTTCGGCCGATGAATAAAAATCGATTGGGAGATGTTCAGCAACTGAACCAATACAAAAGTAAGTTGCAAATTCAATGATTGAACAATACGGTGCCAAGAAACCTTCACACTTGTGAAAAAAGCAACGAGCGTTCCTTAACATGCACAATTCTTTACACTTTTGACTGATTCGGTGTTACACTTCGATTTGTTATACTTCGAACATGCCCTAAACTAACACATTTTATCGATCGAACTAAAATTGCTGAAACGTTAAATTGAGCAACGCGCTATTTCCATCTAATTTATAGTGCTTTTGACATTTTCCATAAGCACTTGGGAAAAATGTATATACGGAATGCGAGGTGTTAGATTGTAACCACGCAATTAAGCGCGTCATAATTTAAATCAATTCACTGAATGTCAACAGCAAATGGAAGGACAAAAAAGACGACCGCGCTTGTGATAGCAAACGAGCGGCGCTTCTTGCATTTGAAAGATTTCCATCGCATTAGATTGACTGATGGAATGAGGATGGCATATAAAATTGCAAACTAAATTGATAATCTTATTTTAGCCATGAACAAAAGCGATAAATGGAACACGCATAGACGATTCACTTGCTCGGTCGGTCGGTCCCTTGCTTGCAATATATCGTGAGCAGTTAGTTGTAAATTCGTTCGTTGTGTGTCACACAACGACAAGAACTAAATAAACGAAATGTGCAAATTGATCCTTATAAATATACATTTCAGTCCGTATACAGCATAAAGTTTGCCATTTTCGTTGTGTTTATGCTGAAATGCGAAGACATAAGGCATAATGAGCTAAGCAAAACCAACTCGATGTTCATGCGTTTGCAACGTGTCTTTCTTAGTGAATGAACGAGCGCATTCGGTGCGCAATTCCAATGCAAATAAGGCTTCGAGTTCCAGTACTACTATCAATGTTTGGGATGGTAGAGCGCAC
Organism: Sitodiplosis mosellana; assembly: GCF_009176505.1. NCBI lineage: Eukaryota > Metazoa > Arthropoda > Insecta > Diptera > Cecidomyiidae > Sitodiplosis > Sitodiplosis mosellana. The sequence goes on from NW_022595254.1 coordinate 1,124,334, forward strand.
AGAACACAGCAATAAACACCGATCTAAATGCGTTAGTTCGAGATTCGTGTTTTTTTTTCTTTGCAAAGAAAGTGTAAGTAAAACAAGAAGTGTGACAACGAATGAGCGGTCGTTCAAATGGAAAAGAGGCAACACAATACTGATACAAAACCCAGTTAATGGCAAAAGAAGCTACTATTTGAAATGTAATGCACAACAAGCACAACACTACCAGATTATTTGTTGCGATTTAGCATTAGCTCAACGACAACCCTCAGTTTGTTCTTCGTTTTTTCTCTCTTTTGTTGCGAGTGCCTTTTTTTCTGTTTATATGTCGAACAGAGTTGCTGGTGCTAGTGTGAAATTAAATGGTTTTGCATGAGTTCAACGCGGTGAACATTGCCCGAGCACAAAAACACAACTGAATGAAATGTAGAGAAAGTGCGAATGAAGTGACACAACACCAATTCTTTCATTAACGAATGCCATTAGTTGACTCATTGTGCGGCAATGCACAGTTTTTCATTTTATTTTATTGTGCACTGCACTCCTCACTCCATTGCTCGCACCGATAATGCAATGTTGTGGCTTTTTGTTTAGCTATATACATGTACACTTTCTCTGTCATGTGTTGTTGGTTTTCTTGTGTCTAACAAGCGCGGCGTCGTTGCTTCATTGTTCCTTCATTGCGATTACAAAATGCTAAATAGATTAGTTGGCATGTAGTACTTTAACTTACGATTAGACACATTCAATGTTTGCGCATTTAGGTGTTGCACACACTTGTTTGTGTGTGTGTGTGTTTTTGTTTGCGCCATTTCATTCATTCGCACGGGGTATAGCTCGTAATAAGCTTCTATATGCAGTGTGCACTCACACACACACCTCAAACTCGCTTGCTACCGTCTGCAATCACATTACAAGCATTTTATGCAAATTTCCTTCGACTAAAATATTCTCTCGTTTATAAATTTATTTATGTATTGCACATGCTGCAAAATGATCGCATCGTATTGTAATCAGATCTTCATTTTATGATTACGACTCTCTTGCTCTGCCAACCCAGTGCGACAATGAAAACCGCGTTGACGAGATATGGAGAGAGGAAGTGAAAGAGCAGCAACAACTTTATGAAAATTAATCATTTGTTCACACATAAAACGTTAAACTGTTGCATAAAATCCAGCCCCGAAAACGCATTTAATGCGGCAAATTTAGCACAAACGACAAACTGCTTCGTCACACTCACACACACACACACACAAATATTTAAATGCAACACGGTAAAATCCAATGTTTACGGAAAATTACCCCGAAACTAAGTCGAAAATGCTTCTGGGAGTGCAACACGCAAGCAAACAATACAACGTTACGTGATTTTAGCATGAAATTTTCATGTTGATAACAATGCATTCCAATAGTGAGAAATGCATGGAAAAACGACGTCTGCAGTGTCGCGATTACCTCGATGAAATAAGGGAAAAATTTAAATATCGTTACTAAATTTCGGGATTGACTTTAATTTACTCACGGTTCTCAATTTAAATCGTCATTCATTGCGATACAAAACGGTTATTTTTTTGCACGGTTTCGAAAACGCTGTCTAGCATCGGACAAAAACTCATGCACACGTTCGCTCCACGTGTGTGTGTATTTGAATAATAATCGAGATGTAACTTTTGAACTTGGAGTTTTTCATTCCCTCATTAAAAAGTGTCGAGCCAAAATGAGCGATTGCATGTGAAAGTTTCGCACTACAGGTGCCAATGCAGAAAAAACGATCACATTGAGTTAATGAAAGCAGCAGAAAAAAGTTTTTGACTAAATTATATGGAAGTGTTTTTTTTGGTCAAATGAAAAAACTTGATGTAAATATGTGCACCAGCTTAACCCGTATTTTTGGAACGTTTTGAATGAAAAATACAATTTAAATAGACTTCAAACAGTATAACAATATTTTGCTGTTTGAGAACTGTGCTATTTTTCAGTGGCACGAACAAACCAAAAATGCCGTGTGCGACGAATTGATCGGCATACATACATAAGTAGAGGTGACTGGGTGGAACGAATTTGATAAAATGTGATTTTCTTCATTGAGCATAGAGGATTCGCATACAATTTTCAGCATTGTGCTATTTTATGCGACCAAAAATGGTGAACTTGCGAAGTGAGCGCAGTGTATGTGTGTTGTTGTGGACTTGATTCAAAATCGCTTGTTGTCGGTCAATGGAAGTTTTTACGCTCGAAACGAAAAGGTCTAATCTGCTTGATATTATGGAAAAAAGAGAAAGTAAACGAAGTCACAAAACATCCCAACAGCCGGCATTTGGTTTTGCTTAAGCATAATTAAGAGTCTGGTACCCTTTTTCTGCGGTGCACACTGGGCAACAAGTGAAGCAGAACACGCACTTTTAATTCTGTCACACAACCTTTTGTCGATTTTGCCAAAAAGTTGGTAAAATATTCACGGAATGTAATTATTACGAAAAAAAAGAGACACACAGCCGGCAGTAACGAGAAGAAGCATCGCAAAGAAGCCGACCACTAAGCTTGCTCACCATGAGCGACAGTAAAACATTCGACTAATTAATACTGTGGAAAAATGGCCAGCATTTCACGTTCAAAGCAAAACGAAATACCATCGTGAACAACATTTCAACTCAAGTCGACACAGTAATGTGAATCGTTCCGTCCCGGTTTGATCAAGGTAATTCGTTCCCACTTGTTTGGTTTCTCAAGCGCTCATCAAATTTTTAAACAATTCCAATGTAAACATCCGTTTTTTTGATGCGCTTTAGCCTACGTGTTTGTGAGGAAGCCAATAAATAAATTTGATCCCAGGCAAGGAAAAAATTCCTTTGAAAACAACAAGAATTCACATCATTTTTTGTCGGCGTTTTCGCTTCAGTCGACTAGAAAAGGCATACACCAAAAATGGTTTCCTTACAGTTTCTATTTAATCTCGTTTTAATAAAAATTCCACCGTAAAAAAGCCAACAACAAACAAACAGCAGAAAAAAGAAGAAGAAGGAATGACGGAAACCAAAATGAATGTTACGCACATGGCGCGTACAGCGCGTACACAGACTTCAACTCTTTTGTTCCGTGTCGTGCATTTATTTATGTGGCGTACGTGTTTTTCGTCAATGCTCGTAGCACTGGTTGTTGTTTTCCCGGGCGCAAAATTCACTCTCTTTGAGTGTGTACACTGTACATTAATATGATAATGGTATCGTTTAACATGAATGAAAAATCACCTTTAAGAAACTTGAAAAAAAGGGAAATAGGATTCAGTTCGCGCTGCCTGGATGACACAAATAACAACAAACAAGCAAGTGAATTTTATTTTTTTCTGACTTTTTACTTTCGGTTGTGCCCATTTTGCTTTTCGGGTGTGACGAACCAAGTTAAGTTAGGGTTGTTGGCCGTTTGTTTTCGAACAAGAAAAAAATCTGTCCATCCAGGTTGAACAGAAAGAGAGAGGAAAATCCAACCCGATTTTCCCGTTTAAATTCGTCGTACCGCTATCAGCCACCTCATATCCATTAACGTAAACAACGCAAACACAAAACATTTCAAATTTATGAAAATTGGATTAATTTTTATAATTTTTTTTTCTTCTCGTCGGCTCACCGCCTATTCTTTTTATTTTATCAAAGATTTGGTCGGCCATATTTCGCACGCGTAGTACGCATATTATGCATATGGCCTCTCTAAATAACACTGCGATAAGAAATGCAAAAGCATGTTCAAAGTGAAAGTAAAAAGAATTAAAATTTAAGTCAACTTTCGAGTCGAGTTGAAGCGAGTTGAGAGTAGCAATGAAAAGTGTTTGACGAGCGTTTGCACAGTGAAATGGTTTGCTTGTTTCGCTTCAAGTATTTTCGAATTGGATTATTTTGCTCTGATTATTCGAATGCGTTTGTGCTAGCTTTTTTACATGATGCCATCTTTTTCATATTTTTGCATTGAATGCGAATGTCCCGAGGCTCCGACCAGACTAGGCAAATTGTCCATTTGCTAGACAATAAAGTATCTTCCATGCACAAACAAACATTGAGAACGAAACGAACAACAGAAAAATGAACCGCTGTTGTTTCCATTCTCAATTGAGCTGCGGATTTTCTCGCGAATTTCGATTACGACCCGAGCCTCGTTTCTGCGGCTCAACTTTCTGTGTCAATGAATATCGGATAAACAAATAAAATGCAATGAAAATAAACAGAATCAAGAATAATTCCAAGGGATTTGAACGTGGATAATAAGTAATTTATGCCATCTGTGTGTGTGCGTGTTTTTTCTAGTGGAAAATGCGAATGCCAGACTCTAATTACAGTTTAACCGAAATGATATTGCAGAGCGCGATTTCGCACAGAAGGGAGAGAAGAGAAAATTAAATGAAAACTTCTTCTACCATCGATTTGATTTGAATTTGAGCGTGAGCCAGCCAGTACTACACAATGGCGAGGAAACTTTTCGAATAATTCGACAAATATATCAATGTTCATTTGAACAGCAGATTCAACAGAAAAATATCGGTAGTAGCGAAACAACAGCAACTGCAACAGCAGCAGCACGTCAAAAACAATCAAATTAAAAGTTTGAATGTCATTCAAAGTTTGAGTTCGCTTGAAATGCACCGGACTGGTGTTTACTTTGCATTGGTTTGTTTGTTGACAGTTTGCTGGTTGTAATTTTTCCGAAAAATTAATCGACCTGTTTTTACAATGTCACAAATATACGCAGAAATTCAATTAACGGAAGTAGTTTCGTTGTGGTGAAGCCACTTCAATCTGAAAAAAATGTCGCATACACACACCCCGAAATCATGTCAGTGAAATAGGAAATTGGTTCAACAAATGTTTCTTCACGATGGGAAATATAGTTCCCAAAACTACATACACTGAAAAAAAAACATTGAGTTGTTCGTACATTATCCAGGAATCCTGCTGATTTCCATTTCATGGAATATTACACTCTATTTTCAATCTTATCGCTGTTGTGGAAGCATATCCATTGTACGATTTTTTTCCGCATGAATCTGCACTTTCGAATAGAAATTTATATTTCGAATGAACCACCCCTGAATATAGCAATTTGAAATAATTGGAAAAAATCCAATAATATGCTTCGCTCGATTTGTTTGCACATTTGTACACCGGTGCTTCTAGATGCATTTCATTTCTTCAGGCCATTCGTTTCATTCTCTGCTCAGAATGTGGTTCACTTTCACTCCATGCGGAAATGTCCGCACAAAAAAAGAGACCAAGCACAAAAATGTTCATTCGCTTTTGTGGGTGTCGTTGAGTATGGATTTAAGTATGACGCAATCGTCTGTAAATTTATCATTCTAATTGTGGTTAAGGGGCTTTTTCCTTTACTTTTCGCTCGGATACATTTAATTGCTTATCGTTGGTAATTAACACGACAATTTTATGAAGCTGAAACTAAAAGCGTATTTGTGCAATTTTTCCCCTCTGCCAATGGTTGCCATTGTGCTGTGAGCATTCGAGAGAGAGAGAGAGAGAGAGTGTGTGTGTGTGTGTACGTTTCTCGCAAGCTACGACAACTGAAAATCCATTTAAACGATTTTATCGAAACTTTTCCGGGCGTAGTGCTGTTGTGTTTTTTTCGGTATCTATGCGGTTTAATTAAATCTAATTTCAACTTCTTGCCGAATAAAGTTGTGCTGTGCGTTTTTCAGAAGAAAACACATTTGCCGCTGACGACGATTGCATAACTTGGTTCATTTGTGCAATTCCGAAAAGGGATTTCATTTTGACCTCTAGCCTGGAGCACCATATGTGCCAGCCATTCAGCCCGTTTTGTACCGAAATACTGTGCGGCTTACTGTATTCATCGAATGTCGAGCATTCTTCGTCTTCATCATCTTACTTTTGCTTGCCGCTGTTGGTGAAATCATGTTGGGGTAAATTTGGTAATGTTGTTACGTTAACCAGTGAATGCAGAGTTTCAAACTTGCACTCCAAACTTAATGATAATCGTGTTTATTCAATTGAATAGCCATTCTATTGAACAAAACTTATCATCATTGTTGTTTGAGTTTGAATGCACCAACATTTGCATTCTTTCCTCAAACTTTACCCAAGCTCGCCAATTCATTGTGGCCGTATGCAATTTAAATCGATATATTCAATGCGAAACATTTGATTCGAAAGCATTTTGTCGATATAAGGCAGCACATTCTATTTTTCATGAAAATTTGTGCAGCAAAAAAGAATGAAAATGAATACAATTTGTTGGTTTCGCCTCGCTGTCAATTGACATGTATACGAATTCAATGAAATCAATACGATTTTTGAAATGGAATCGTTAAGCTATATTGTGATATCAAATTCGGGAATTGATGCGTTTCCAGTTGAAAGCCATTTTTCTTCAATCACTTTCACTCGAATTTCGTATGGGCACATCTACGCGCACATTCCTCGCGTACTCGTCACTTTTTCATCTCTAAAAATGGATTGCTTGTAATGGATTCAATTCGAAATTGGTTGGTATTGTTTGTAAATCGTTCAATTTTCATTTGTTACGAAAGATGCATCGCGAGCTCAAATTTCTTGCGGCGGAGAACGAATTTAGCAGCAAAAACACACTCACATATCGACAAAAAAATAAATCGAATAACATTTGACAAATTGATGGGTTTCACATTATATTTGAAGAGAATAAAAGAATATTGCTGTTATTTTTTTCCCTAACTTTTCTGATTCTTATTGAATTACACAATGATGTGTGTAGCAAATGACGTTCGTATCGTATTGGGTGTGTAGCAAATGAAAATTGAAAGAAGCGCGCTTGGAGTGTCCATAAATTAAAACTTACAAACTTCTTCTTTGTACTTAAGGTACTTGAATCTGGTGAATTTTTCATTTTCCCAAACTATTGATTATTATTTCGAACGAGATTCCAAAATAACAAGCTGATTTCAAACTCCGGAGTTCCAATTATTGATTGTTGGTACTTTTCATCATTTCCAAATCCGCTTAAATTTCTGAAATTTCGAAATGAAAGAAAAATGAAAGTTTCCTAATTACCAATACAAACAAAAATTCCAAACAGTTCACGGGATAAAAGTTGCGATTCTTTGTTAAACCATTTTTTTCACATTGAATTGAAACTTTTCAATAAATAGCTTACTCCGTCACATTGGATCATAATGTAATACAATTTGGTTCTATTCAATACCATTTTCAAGCCGATTGAACAATATTTGATGAGTATTTTTTGCGTTGACGACATTTTCTTGAGTTGAAGTTTGCGCGTCATAGACCATCATATTCATTCGTGTACATTGGCGACAATCAAATAAAATTTGTGTAACATGATAAACGGAATGATGAATGACTTTTTTCGTAGGCGCGCATCGAATCAATCAACACTTATAATGATTCGCATCCCCAAAATCGAATCTAGTTGTTTTTTTGGTCGATCAATTGGTCTGGCAGAAGACTACTTAATGCCAGAAAATGGTCTCATTACATTCGATTATGTCATCAACACAAGATCTATCACGTATTCCATCTGTTTGAATTCATCATAATCGGGAATAAAAACTACGGTTATCATCTTAATGTGACGGCGACAACCACGGCAGTGGTGGGCGAATGATGCGGAATAAAGAAATAATCTTGTTTCTATCAACAAATGTGGTAATTCGATTCAAAATTTATCCAAAAAAACGTCGATTCTCCACAAAGACCAATTCAGTGTGAATTGGATTGTGATTCGCCATGCCACATCTTTTTTTCCTCCTCAAAATAAATCGAATGTTACTCCGATTGCGCCTACACAATTTGGGCGGTTTATTTATTTTCATATATTTTATCTGTTCGATGGATCGATAAAAAAGTAAATTGGCTTCCGCCTTTGATAAAGATGAAATTGGGTCAATAATAAGTGAGATACAGCAAACAACAGCAAAAAGTTTAAATAGTTGGTGTGATTTTGACATTCGATTCACATAAAAATCTCATCTATATTTTGGAAATTGTGGCTTTGTCTATTCGAAGGACAGTTTCCCTCGAAATGAAATGCCGAGCACATTTCCCCCGATAAAATCATTCGAATGATTCATTTCTGTGGAAAACCTTTTTCTCTTTTCCGATAAAAATATGATTTTCTCGGTACAGCTTCAGAATACCAATTATAGGAGAGCAAGAAAATGCCAATAACAGCAAAAATGCCGATTATGCTGTCACATTTTCATGTATTCCTTTGAAATACTTTGTGATTTTCCCGCTGAACAATTATCAATGGATAGAATGCCACTTATTCACAAGCAATCATGCTTCACAGCCCTTTCTATCGGATTCGGTGAGAATCTCAATTCAATATATGTATATGTATGTATGTATATGTATGTATATTCCAGACGCTTGGGACTAGGACAAAAAATCGATTCCAACAAAGTGTTTTGATGAATCTTCAAACGATTTCACATACTCAATAGGTTCAAATTGCATTGGAAATTGTCGGTATTGTGTCGCTATTTTGGCTATTCATTCCAATCATTTCATTTATTCAACGTGTGGAAATTTTCCCATTTTCATCGCTGCACTGTCAAACGATGCACTTTTGAACTATGCCACTCAGCGTCATAAATAATAAACTCAGCTTTTTCGCTTCTCAACCGTTATTCCGTTTGATGCGAGTGGCAAAAGTGTGTGTGCATGTTCGTGGAAACTAGTAACATATTCTTGGTTGCGTCTCTTTCGCTCTCATTCATCGTACTTTATCTGGTTTCATCATCAAAGGGATTTGCTTTTTGTTCCAAGTGTTCGCATGCACACACACATCGCGCGAGAGAGAGAGACACGCTCATTTTTTATTAGAATTAAATATGAATGGGCGTGAGCATAAAATTACGATTTCTGTTTGTAATTTTTTTTGTATTACTTTACTTAAAATGGAATGTGTTTTTCCTGTTGTCCTCGTTTTCGAAGTGAGCGCGCACTTCGAACGAAATGTGCTGTACAAAAGTCAAGCCGAATGGAAGGAAAGCACCGAATGCACGGAGACAGTCCACGGACAGCAAGCAGTTCGAGCAGAAATGTGCAGAACTAGCGAAAAGTTGTGCGAAAGGAAAATGGAGATGGCAAAATAAAAACGCCACATGCATGGAAACACTTTGCAATGTCGGCATTTGAAAAGAGGCTTTTATTTGGATATATCATGCCATCGTCATGGCTGCAACGAGAATAGAAAATAAAAACCCGTAGAAGATGCAGCTATCTCGATTTCAACATCATCAAAGGCATTCTCGCTTTTCCGCATGCCGCACTCTCACTCACAACTTTTACACAAAAGTAGTACACATAGTTTTGATAAATTATGTTATGATCCTGATTCAGCTCGTGTGTGAAAGCAGCAGAAAATATTGGTATAAATGACATTTTGCCAAGCAAACGGCATGAAGAAACAGCTGAAGCGGCGCGCGCTTGCTCGCACGCTCGCACACATTTAACCATTCATTACAGTGTGAATGTGATAGCATTAAGTTTTATGCATGTCATAGCACTTGATGAGACACATGAGAGACACTTGATAAACAAACTGAAAGAATAAATGCGCTATACATAACACAGTTTTATATTATATTCTAATTTCTTTCAAACACACACAGAATCGCTGCGTACAACAAAAGGAACAGAATTATGATCCAGATGAATATTGAATTTAACGAAAAAAAATGTGCTCATCGCGAACACTGACACACGCTTTCTTTCCAACTAGATTTGCAATTCTTGCTGTGAATCCATACAGAGCGTCATATGAATTTATTAGCCAAGTCCCTACGGGAAGTCTTCTTATTTTGATCCAGTTTTAATTCAAATAAAAACTAAATCTAATACTTTGATGCTTACAAAAATACGAGCTTCCTTCTTACGCTCAAGAAACTGGGATACTCCAATAAATCATTGATTTCCATGGTAAAAAAACAATGCAATCGACTTCGGTTCTACTGTTTTCAATCCCAAACGAGGGAAAATCCTTCAGTTATTCAACGAATGGAAATATTTCTCCATGAAATGTTCTTACTGCAGCAAAGTAATGGCAAAATCCAATATTACATTTCAGAGTAAAATCTTCAACTGAGCGGAACGATTGAGCCTCCACATTCATTGTTTTTAAAATCGGATATGCTACGAAATTCAAAATCGTTCGTTTCAATTTAATTGAATGTGTCAAATTTTCGCATGATTTTCTGCAAATGACAACGACTCAATTCATTTCATATTCATGCCACTTGGAATGTCTTCCAGCATTTCGTCTCCGAACGATAGCAAGTACAAATAGCTGTCGAGCAATAACGCTTTATTTTCATTTTTGAATGTCACGCAGGGGGGAAAAAGTATGAAAAATTTTGTACGATATACCAGGTAAAACCCTGAGCATGATGCATTTTTGGATATGTGCTTATAAGTGGTTGAATGAAAACCTACGGCGAATAAATTCCGATTAGGTGGAGTTGTGTGTATGCAAATAATTTCGATAGAAAAAACGTGTTATTGTGCCCATCAACAATAATATTCAGTCGCCTGAAATGGCGTTGTAAACAGAACGCGATGATCTCTGTCACGTCCCCCACACCGTTTTATATTGAGATTTGTTTGATGTGAACGAAAAAAGGGAACATTTTGCAGATCATTTATCGCCGAATGAATCTTAATTATGGCTGTGCCAAATGCCATCCATCGTTCCCGTTCGCACGCACTCACTCGCACACAGCAAACAACTGTTTGAAAAAAAAACAAAAAATCAGCTGGTTTTCATATTGCCACCCGAGTCCACAATGGGGGTGCATATGGTTTATAAGCCCCCAAGACGTAATCACCACAATGAATTATTTATTTTGATTACAATGACACCCATGTCATACGGCAAGTATTATAAGCGAATGCCGACAAAAACGACAAACCGAACGGAAAAGAAAAGAAAAACTGCCGAAGACGAAAGAAAAATGCGTATGGAATACAGATGAAAAAAAGAATGATGCAGGAAACAGAGATTGTACTAATATCAAATGGTTTCAAGTTCATGCCGATATCCGTTATCCGCTGGTACGAAGCTGCAAAACTTGATCCAAGTTCGGTTTCATGCCGAAAATTGGAATGAATTTTCAAGTGTTTGTTAAACGCAGAAAAAAGTTTTTCGTTCGCTCGTTATCTAATTTTTTACCAGGCGGACTCGTGGAATATCGCTGTAGTCACGTATTGCATCGTGCGATTGTTTGAGTTCTTCGATTTCCTCAGCATCGAATTTGTGCTTACATGAAAAGAAGACTGAACGAACCGAAAAAAAAATGCAAATCGCATGTGTGTTCACATGTACATCAGTGATGTGCCCGTTTTGAGAGTATGTTATCGATCTTCTTTCATGTTTTCACGTTTCAGCTGTACGCTCAACCGGTTCTACCACCATACACTCAGCCCGGTTTATGCTTTTATGTGCATTCACCATTTTGTCTGAGAACAACAACAATAGCGGAACAACGGCTGCCGCTGTTTAGAGATGTTTTTAAGCACTGTATCCTGCAGGAAAATAGACTGAGCGCTTGTTGTTGTTTTTTTCGTTTGTGAAATTACTTTTTGTTATTACTTTTTATTTTCTCTCCTATTTTGCGCATCATCTCTTATTCATAGATGTTGTTCCTCTCCGTACCACACAGGAGATTGTGAGTGTGTTTTTGCATGCCATTTTTTCTGTAAATCAAAAGCTCTCTACCGTCTGCAATGTGACAACTCCAATGGCTGTTCCGAAGGGCGAAAAAAGAAGCAAAACAAATAAAAGGAGAATCGAGTGTTGTTTGCATGTATCACTGTGTTTGAAGTAATATTTTTTCTTGTGCTGCCATCATAAAAAAGAACTTTATAAGTGTGATTTATGTAAAAGATGTGCCATTTTTCGATAAAATGCTATCACCATGTTTTTATTTGCAAATCAACGGATATATGACATCATTATGCGCCCCTCAAAATGGCAAATAGCTAGAATCCTGAATAAAAATTTAATGACATCTCCATGTATGTATGTGCTTTGTTCACCCCGTTCACATAGACTCCGAGAATCATTTCTAAAAGCCAGCCCAAGTTCTCATAATAATAACGCCATTTGATGTTAGTTGAAGCATTTATTCGCATATTTTTCGTCTTTTAATGGACACCCGACAGAATTGTTTATGAACCGAAGATATTTCCGACCATTCATCCGCCCGAAAAAATGCTCATGCCAATGGCTAAAATTTCATTACATGCATGACAGATATTTGAGCTATTGAAATTCCGATCTCTTTTTTCATCACATAAAATACTAGTTTGTGGAGGATTTCCGGATTATAAACACATTTGAGCGAATGTTTGATTAAAAACATTCCCAAAAATCTCCCCATACGAATTCAGGTCATGCGGGATAACGAATTTAAAAAAAGAAAAAAAAATGATACGAAATTCAATAAGGGGAAATGTTAATTACTCGCTTTGGTGTTTGCTCAAAGACCACATGAACATCCATTCGCTCATCTCTGCGACGGTTTTTATCAAACGCTCTATTCTCCACAGCGACATACACACATACATATAAAATGCAAACCCCTTTGAAAGCATCACTCACTTTGTGCCTTTGCGCCATCATGGATGTGCCATCCAATTAACTAGATTTCAGGGCAACAAAAACAAAACACATCAAATATATGGAGCATGACAGTTTGATCGACTAATGACAAGAGCGTGTGTGGGAGAAAAAAAATTGCATCATTTTTTCTGACACCGAATTCCAATTTTGGTCTTATTAACCCGCTCACTCTGATAAACAAATGCGATTCTGTCAATTTCATTCAATATTTTACATAATAATGAAGCATTTTCAACGATTTTTATCCACAAATTTGTCAGAAGAGTCTACATGCCCGAGCTGCTGAAACTGATACATTTTGATCTGTTCACAATACATGAAAAGTGTGCATTTTATTTATATAAACTAAACAAATGTGGAAAATTCGAAAGAAACGACCGACTTTTGAGCATGAACCACAATGCAAATTTGTAAATGTTCACGAAAGAAGTTATTCCAAGAAGATGCCTATTTGATTTTTATAGTACTGCATGAAATAATATGTGATACTGTTGTCAATTGCTTCGTCTTCTGCCTTGTCCTATTCAAATATTTGAAGAAAAAAATACCTTCCAAACATCCGTTTCCTAGGAAGGATTTTTCTGTGAATTGAATAGAAAAATCCACGAGAAAAAATGTTTTTTTCAAGAATTTTTTTATCGTTGTCAAGTGTCGTTCCACCAATATTACTATCAAAACGTGATAAACGCCCGGAGAGTGGAAATTTTCTTCTACAAATCGTTGTGGGTAAATTAAATTAAGTTCACACGGAATCTCTGAACAAACTTGTGAATATTAGGCTCGAACAACGTGTGCTTCTCTGCCATAAGAACCAATGTATTTGACGTGACAGTGAATAGCGGTGGCGCCTAAATAGAATCCGCGGCAACTTTCGGAACTATCAATGCTTCTTGTTGTTGCGAAATTCGTGACAACAACAAAAAGTATTGATAGTTCTTAAAAATGCTGCAAATTGCTAATACATCTTATTTAGGCGCCACCGCTATCTTGCGCCGGCCAAAAGCATAGGTTGGGCTCGAACCTATGTTAACCTTTGACAACTTTGATAAAGATAAAACCAAATTAAGCGTTACGCAAGGGTCAATCGTTTAAAATAAAGCCTCATGGAAGATGTCTCGACATTTTTAGCGATTAAAACCTACGGCCATTTTCACCCAGTTTTGCCTATTCGAAAGACGCACATTTAATATAACATAATAAAGTCATTGACGCCGTCGTTCGATTCATGAGACTGTCCCACATTTCAGCTGAATGACATTTTCGGCCAGGCGACAACCTTGTTTCAAAACGAATACATTAAGTTCGATTGATTTCCAGACAAAATGGATTTTAAATGGGGTCGATTTGTCCGTGCTTATCCGCACACCATTACTGTTCATTTGAGAGAGAGAGAGAGAGAGAGAGAGAGAGAGAGAGAGAGAGAGAGAG
>NW_022595254.1:1138401-1213491 GCF_009176505.1 Sitodiplosis mosellana
AGAGAGAGAGAGAGAGAGAGAGAGAGAGAGAGAGAGAGAGAGAGAGAAAGGGCGGCGAATTAAATTTCACGGCCATTGGATCGCATTTAAACCGGAAAAAATGGAATATTTATTACCCTTCCAAAATAACACACAGACAAATTGTATTTGTTTATCCCGAGCACGTGCTTAGCATAAGCCAAACAGACGTCTGGCTGCCTAAATAAAAGGGTCACTTTCATAATATCAACAAAATGTTTCGAGAATTAGTCGAAGATAGCTAATAATGCCGCACTTCCATAATCGGCGCAACTTTGTTCCAAAACAAGACTCAATAAAAATGTTCATTACCTAGAATTTCTATTATGAAAAACGATCAACAAACCTACCGATTGAATGAACCAAAAGTAAATTTTTGATGCCTTTTCTGTATACAGACAATTGTTTTCTAAAACAGAAAAATGTCAACAATTTAATTAACTTGTTGAATGTATTTGTTTCGAAATTTTCTAGCTTTTAAAACATCATTCCAGTTTTCAAACTGATGTCTAACACGTGTATTTTTTGTTGAATCTAGATAATTCACCTCGACCCTTGGTGGATGAGCATGAGATTAGATTCCAAAGATTCATTCTAAAGCTTGATGCTATGATCCGCTTTTCAATGTCTGACCATGAAATGTGGCTAGAGCCAAATCGCTATAGCCATATCCCACTTTAATATAAAACTCAATTAGATTGCGATGTGCTGACATTTTGATGTGATGTTAATAATGTTGGCAATGATGATGTATTTTGACACTAATAGAATTGATAATGATGTTTTCATGCTGTGTAGACTGTAGAGTATGCGGCTCTTTGTTGATAATACAATATAAGCTTATCGTAATGAGTTGTGTGTTCGTTTCATTGTATGATATAATGGGATGCAACAATGTTGAGCAAATGTTTGTACATCCTTCAGATACGATGAAAATCCCTGAGCAAAGTATGTGCTTCTGGGTAAGCTGCAATGAGGAACACTTGGGAATGCATTTCATTCTATGAGATTTGCATATTGTGCTTGTAAAGAGAGATTGCATTTAATCTTGATGAATGTGTTAGATGGTTACCATAGTCAAATTCCATAAACACACTATTTATTGATTTTATCAGGGAAAATGCAAGTTCCTTTGAATTCGTTGAAATAATCGGTAACATTTAAATTGATTTGGAACTCTTACGATTGTTTTCGATAAATTGCTTGACAGCACATCGGAATATCAATACGGTGTAGAGTAAGCTTTTTGCTCCATATAATTTCCGTGCAGGCAACAAAATCACATTGAACCATATGTTTAGTCATTTATTGTGAGCGGCGTCGGACTGACATTCAGAGCAATTTTACCAAATCAAAGGTAATTTTAGATCGGAATCAAATTATTATTCAAGCAATAATAACAACCGCACAGTCGAATGATTCTGTGTCATTCTTTCATTCAGGTAGCAACAGTCAATGAATAGGAATTCAATAGCACAACACCCTCGAGTTATGGGTGTTGTTGCACAGTTTCATCCATTTGATCTTTAACATTGTTGATATCGATCTATCTATACAAGAACATTTTGAGCTGAAGCTTACGAATTTTCAAATTAACTCATTAGATAAATTGTATAAAAACCGGGTGGGGGGACAGGGACATATTCCATGAAATATTTGTGTTGAGACTTTCCGTCGATTGAATCGAAGGTCAGAAACGCCACAAAGGGGCGGGTATACATATATCAAATAAAATCAGCTGCCATAATGATTATTCGATTTGATTAATTAGCCGAAATAACAATGGGCGATAGAACACCGTAGAGAAGTCATATGGTCGCATTTATTTTATAAATTTGTTAGGGAAAGTGGCGGTCGTAATGATTCCCGTACTTCATTTTGAGCGATCGAATGTTTACTTTCGCATTCTTAGCACGAACTGTGAATGTGTTTTGTCTATAAATTTATCATCATTGCCGGTTGTACAGGCGTCAGAATAAAGGATTTATTCTATTGTGTATGCAAAAGAGCCAGAAAAGGACAGAGAGTGTGTGTATATGTGCGAAAGAACGCATTTGAAAGAAGAATTATGTGATTTGATGTGAGATTCTCTTTGGAAGGCACTTCAAATGGTGTGCACCATTCAGAAAATAATTGAATGAGAATCCGACACATAATGAAATTGCCGTTTGTGGTAAATGCATATCTAATTGTTGCTCTGCTAAGCCTCGCCAACGAAAAATCGCCTTCATAAAGTCATTTATCACCCCAGCAACAAACAAAAGGTCACTATTTATTTCTCACATTCACTGACACATACTCGTATACACAGCAGCAGCAGCTTTGAGTGTGCATTGTTCATGGGAGCATGTTAATTTCTCGAAATGTACTACAACATCTCGCATTTCGCGAGAAATTGTGGTTCTAACAAACGCGCTTCAAAGTGTGTGTGTGTGTGTGTATTTCTATGGTCTTTACGCTTGGCCAAATCGAAAATTGATGTTGAAATTCCTTTGTTCAGCTAATTTTTTCTAATTCTTCATTTTCGCCCGCAACAATGTGCTCAGTTGCCAGGTCGTCGAATAAGTGAGTTGTCAAATAATTTAATTGGACGTTGTGAACGTCGCCGATTCACTTGATTCGATTAAAACTATAAGCTTGCTTGCACACACAGCAAGTTTCAAAGACGCTTTTGTTCGTTGGAAAATGAATTAATTGAAAGAAACCACCAGTGCGTACATTTCCGCATCCGACCGACATTCAATTCCATCCACATCAATGCAAGAGATACAACGGAGTGTATTTCGTATTCTCTTCCTTCCTATCACTTGTACAACCCAAATGACGCCGGGCAAACTACAGTAGCTTTCCAACTTTTTGGCTTGTGCTGCGATTCTAGTTTATCTCTGATTTAATAAATCCCACCATTTCCAAGTCAATTCCCACCGACTAGTTAACAAACTCATCAATGTTAAGATCTAGTTGAAGAACATCTTTCCGTACGTACACACAATGCAACATACACACACACACACACACACACACACATACAATGAATCCGTATGCTTCTTCAACTTCAAGTACAGTTAACCATAAAATGCAAAAAGATGTGAATCATAAAATTTGTGCCAAACACATGACATTCTCAATATTTTATGTGAATTTCAGTAACAATAAACAAACCAACAACAAAAAAGAGAAAAAACGTCACAAGACTTATTGGCACCCGTTCTATGAGCATCGCATGTACTTCAACAGACTCCAACCGAGCACTAAAAGAAAACTCTACATATTCCTGCCATTCGATTCGGCCACCGAAAATATAGATCACTTTACAAAATGTTCTGACTTTTGCACAATTCAATCGAATCGCTTGTTGTTGAACGATATAAACGTTATAAAATGTAACGGTGGAAAATGGCTCAAATAAAAGCACACCGTATATACACGTCGACGATGTTGTGCTGTGTAAATGACAACCGCAGACTAATTTGTAGCATCAAACGGTTGAGTGAAACCGTAAGAAGCACGGAACAAGCTTAACTACGTCTAAGATTTATGTACAAAGCAAAAGAAGAACACAAAGAAAGTGCACGAAAAGAGCGTGAAGAAAAAAGAAGAGCGATAACATCAAAAGTGATTTTTTTTTGCAAAAGCAAGGCTTTATGTGCTAATCTCCTGCTGTCCTCAGTAGGCCGCAATAATTTCGTCAATATTTTATGAGAGAATCGCAAGTGCTACTCTGTTCAAAGACTTCTCTGATTTCTTAGAGAAATGCATCAACTTGTATGATTCTTTTCACACAAATAAATGATCATTTGAGAAAATTCACAGCTTTCAGTTTTATTGAAATTGAAAAAATCCCAATTTGAAAATGCATTTTCCAAAGAACTACTTTCTAGTGAAAAAAGAAAAAGAAAATATGGCGTTTATTTTACAAGAAATCTTCTACCGCAAAGCGCAATGTAATATGATTGCAATATGATGATTATCAAAAAACAAAAACAAAATCGCACAAGAACGTAGCCATTAGCAACGAAAGTACTTTTAATTCAGTTCGTTCAACATAATATACGTTGCCTATTAAAAGAACAGCACAATTGCAAGGCGAACGCTTCTTGAATGTCAAAAGTTTGTTGTTGTTGTTGTTGTTGTTGGTGGTGGTGGTGCATGTAAAAGTGGCAACAACTGAAAGCTCGTAAACTTTGACCATAATTAAAAAGAGCAGCATGTGAGTTCATCCTCGTGTGCGATGCAGAGAACGAGTGAAAGCATCGGGCACTTTGTTTAGGCTGTTGGATTAAGTTTCTTAAAGATGGCTGCATAAACTAAACAAAGAGCGCACCAACTGATGCCAGCCATTTTCTTTTTAATTGCTTTTAAAATAGACGCCGTTTTTGGATGCCAGCCCACAAAGAATTGCTTGAGCGTGCAGGATGCATTTTTCATTTCAATTTTACACGGAATTTATGTTTGCTGAAAGAGAGAGAGGTGAAATTCACGGAAATATCAAGTGGAATTATTTATTACATGATCAAAGTGAACAAACAATACGCACCGACAGAGTTTTTCTATTGCAGGTCTTTCGATGCGCTCGAAAGAATGCTCGCGCCCGCCTCTCAACAAGTTTATGAGATGGATCCGTTATGCATCTTTTGTTTTCTCTTTTGCCACTTGCTAAAAAACTTACTGGCAAATTGCTTAGCTTCAGCATTAGCGCAAACTTTCGTTGGCATCAATTACATAGGTTTTGCAATATTCCAGCCAAAGTCTCTCTCATTAAATTCTACCATATATATAAGTAGATAGTTTTAATGAAGCACTCACAAAAAATGGGACAATATGCTAAAATGCCGTCATCAAGTGCCTAGTCATATATGCCAATTCATCGCAACTTAAACCTGCATTTGGCATCGTCTTGTATGCAAACCGAGGCAAAGATCAAAAACCAAATTTGAAGCTTAACACATGTCGATATGGTTCAACTTAAAGTTTCGTAGTAGTTTTGATTCCAGTGTTTAGTGTGAAGCACATCGTAGTGTAGGCGATGCCAACAGCAAGATAGAAGTTTGCGTGAACAGAGTTTTCGTTGCTAAAACGATTCTGATGTTGCGATGAACTTTTGCCCCAAACGATGTGGCATTAAAACCAAATAATTCGAACGTAACGGGGCTTAGCATACATAATGGCGAAAATTTAAAATGCGTACGGATTTGTTTGAGCGTCAACCGGAAACAAACGAACAAAATGAGGAGCGTGACGAAGAAAAGCCGTCCGGAAAAAAGGAGAAGAAACACACTGAATGAAGGACAAGGGAAGAGAGAGGGTGAGAGAAAGATAGAGCTCATACATTAAAATGTACGAAAAATTGTTTTTCCCCGTCATTTTCAACAAAGTTTGCCTATAATTCACTCCTTTATTACGTTCATTTATCTGTGCGCTTCGTTCACTTTATCGCCTATAAATCCACTCCACTTACTCATTGTGAACTCAACTTTGGCACCAAAAATTTTTCGATGTATTCAGACGAACTAATTATTGTTATTGAAGAGCATCATATGAAACGTAATGGAGCATAATCGCCGAAATTTCAAAGTGAGCAAAGAAAGCGACCGAAGAAGAAGGCAAAAAAATGGCGGCGCTCACAACGAATTCATGGGATTATTTGTTGGGCAAACGTGCCGCTGTGTATGTAACGAGATTAAAGGGCAAAGTTTACTTTAATGGCATCTCACTTGATACGTGAATTATTGAGTTTTCATAGTCATATGTACGCCATGATAGATGGAACACTACGAAGAGCTAAGCGCAGACTGAATATCACTTTTATTTACACCATACCCTTGTTTGGGGCAGGATTCTTAAAATTCATTTTGTGCATGGACTAACAATAAATACGATCACTCCACTGAATTGTGACAACTTTCGTTGCGCTCGAATACTTTTTTCGAATTACGTTTATCCAACGATGGTGCACCTGGGACGGGGTGTTCAATGAGCTCCTGATATTCATATCTCTCCCGCTTTCTCTCTCTTCAATTTTTTCTTTCTCGGGCTGAAACAAAAGACTTTTTTATGTCAAACCAAAGGAATTTAATACATTTTCGAATTTTGCTCTCTGGTCATGAATTTAATTTATTCATACAGCGGCTTGCATCGATGTGCCCGATGGGAAATAGTGCACCGTTCAATTACGAGCACGTGAACATAAATTTTAACACAGTGACACCAATGACTCGAGTATTTGTTTTTTAATTTATGACTCTACCAACCATGAAAAATGATCTCTGTCCTCGCAAAGATTTATGATGGATGTTACGTTTTTACATTGTCAACAGCGTCCGCACTTTGCATATATATTTTTATTTCATTATGCATCTGCCCACGAAATCATTTTGATTTCAATACTAATTCTTTTTTTCCGATTCTATTTGCAGGTTTCATAGCATAATTGATGAGCTGTAGCAGGTATGTTTTCATCGACTTCAAATTTCATGTAAAAATTTATACCATTTTATGCACGTACAGTCTGTCTAGTTTTAGACGATAAGGGATATCTAAGTGAAAACACAAGAATTTTTCAAATTTCTCTTTCGAGATATTTTTATTGAGCCTTCAGCTCGGTCGCAAACAATTCAATAGTTAATCCATTCGCCTTGTTTTTCGATAACACGGGCACAGCTTGAAGGCATACTTTTGCTCAAATTTTCAGCATATTCTCGCGAAAGGCTGTCCCACTGGCGCTTCAAGAACAAAGTGAGATGTTTTGTGCTTCGAATATGTTTGCTTTTGAGTCTCTGCTTCATGATGGACCAAACGTTTTCAATCGGATTGCAGTCTGGAGATTGAGCCGGCCAATCCATCTGTTGAATCCCATTTTCCTCTTTCCAAGCAGTACATAAACGACTTTTGTGTTTTGGGTCGTTGTCTTCTTGTAGAATCCATTTCGACGTATCGTTGCCATAGAACTTCTTGGCGGTGGGGAGCAATGTCGATTTGTACAACTGGCGCATTCGATACTTCTCTAGGATACCAGTAAACACGGTTAATTTACCAAAACCGGCTTCACAGAAGGCTCCATACACATGCACCTTTTGCGGATGCTTAACCGTGCGAACCACCGTTCTTTTTTCGCGTGTGCACCAAGTATGGGTGAGGGAATTCGACAACCAAAAGGATGATTCATCTGTGTATATAACTTTGCTCCAATCAGTGTCCAAATTTTCGGTTGCCCATTGTAGTCGTTTTTCGATATGTTCTGGTTTCAAAAGAGGTTTTTTCATTGTGGAGCGATACTTTAACGACATTTTACCTAATCTCTTTCGCAGTGTCTCTCTTGAAACGTTGATATTTGATTGACGTAGTCGTTGTACCCCCTGACGCAACGACAAACCTGGGTTTTGATCGAAAACCTTAGCAATACGCTGATCTTGCTTCGGCGTGGATGCTCGGTTGGGCTTAATGTTTGGCTGGTCGTTCACATTTTTTTCACGTTTATATTGATCTACCCAACGCTGGACGAATGGCACCGTCTTTTTAATGTATCGGGCGGTCGCTGTAAGCGATAATTTTGGCCCGCGTGGATGCAAATGCAGGAAAACTGCTTCAAAACGTTTGGTATAGTATTCCGAATTCATGTTTTCAATTAAAATAAGAGCACCAATGTGACTTTACATCTGTCAAATGCAGTTTGCGACCGAGGTTAGAGTCGCATCTGACCACACCAAAAAGCCTATTTAAATATATTCAAATTTGAACATCGTTTTCCCTTATCGTCTATAACTAGACAGACTGTATGTTAAACACACGCAATGCCCAGTATAAATTGACCAAATGCAACAATGTAAAGTCGGATAATTATATTTATCGGATCGAATTCAATTAATACGCATACCACACAATACATGAGTACTTCAACGCCACAGAAACCAAAATCAATACAATACAGTTATGTTCGTTCTACATTGAAACATATTCAGCAGAGATCGATGTGATTAATGGAAATTTATTATCTTTCACTCGACGAAGATACCTTGTTTTTTTTCTTTCGAAAACAAATCGATCGATTCATTGCACGCCAAGAAGTTAAAGCTGCATTTCAGCAACGATCTTCAATCGAATGCGAATGCGAAATGGGTGCACGAAAGATTAGTAAGATAAAGAAAAAGTTCAACACATTGTGAACGTATGTTTGCATTGCATTTGAGTTTGCTGCAGCTTTTTTTCTCTGCCGTTCTCTCACTCATTTTCACTCTATCTATGCTACTCGTCGCTTTGAGGGGTAACGTTGCAATAAAAGTTGGCAAGGAAATGATTCTAATCGAATGGAATTAGTTGAACAATCCTCCAGCAGCAGAACATCGGCATG
The DNA here is from genome assembly GCF_009176505.1 of Sitodiplosis mosellana. NCBI lineage: Eukaryota > Metazoa > Arthropoda > Insecta > Diptera > Cecidomyiidae > Sitodiplosis > Sitodiplosis mosellana. Next base: position 1,146,767 of record NW_022595254.1, read on the forward strand.
CAACCAAATGTAGAGACGAAATGTTTTGTTAAATTGGGTAAAACTATTTCAGAGGTGTTTCAAAGTTGTTGCTTTTTTTATCTTGCTGTCGATTCCCGTTGCCATTTCAAAACATTACCAATCGATTTGTTCGCTTTATATGCAATTTAATACAGAGTTAACAAATCGTTCGCATGTTGGTTTCAATTATGGTTTTTCACGTGTTTTTCAAGTTCGTGGCGTCGATTGGAAACAAAGAAGTTCATCGATTGTAACTGATTTTAGTCAGGTTTTGCAGAGTGCACGACTAACGTGTCTTTCTCAAGATGTCAAATGTTGACAATAACGTGAATAAGCGGATCAAGTTTTCGATATTATTTCGTTTGTTTGTTTGTTTTTTTTTTGCCCTGAAACAATTTTCACACAAACCGGATAATTTCACGACTTGTGTGATTCTAATGTGTATGTATTTGTGTTCGCCTCAGATATTTGGCCAAATTTGAGAAGAATCACTTCCAGACTGTCAGTCAAACTTATTTGATAGTGTGGTGTTGCACAAACATAGCTCCGTTTCAGCCACTGTAGCACAATTTGAATGTTTTAAGCATTCTTTTTTCTCCACAATCTAAACACACAACTTTTCCAAATATGCAAACATACATTATACTGTTTGTAAACAAATTGCAACATTCATTGTTTTCTCTCCCTCTCTCCGGTTTTGATAGTGTCGGATGCTGTGGCGCTTGATTCCTTGAAATTTGGGGATATGTGTAAAATAGGAAAATAAACTCAATTTTCGTAACATTTTGCTTGTATTATTGCCCGGATGTTTTTGTTCGTGCATCGTGTGCAGGAGTAACCAAAGCATGACTTGTATCCCAAACTATGTACGCTTCGATTGCATTCGGTAGCGTTGAGTAAAATATTGTAAATTGAAAAACTTTGCTTGATTTTCTGCACAAGTTTTATGTGCTTTTTTTTCTTCGGGAAAACACTACCCAATTGTACGCTATTAATTCAGGATTCTTGTGGTGTTGCTATTCAGACCGAATTTATTTACCGAAATAAATATATTCAAATCAGTGTTTTTGCCTCGGGAGATTTTCGATTGTTCGAAAATCCATTTTCGTGTGTTTTTTTCTCGCCACATATTTCGCTCTAGGGGCTTTCCATCAAAAATCAATGAAAGACTTTGGGGGAGGAGTGCAATTCATTCAAATCCATCGGTTAAGATTGTAGGCCGTTGATGAACTGATACATATCAGCAATAGTCGAAATATCAATCAAAATTCATTTACATGCGACAAAGGGTTATCGGAATCTCTCTCAAATATAAACAAGTGTCACAATATATCTCCATAAATATCGTTGCAATTTAAATACGAAAAATGGAAGCGCACGCCTGAGAGACAACGCGAATCGGTGAAGCACGATTTTAAAGCGACATTTTTTTGTTCCGCTTTTTTCGTTGCGTCAAAAATAACGAAATTCGACAGTTACATGAATATTTTATCTCTGATTTTCGCAAGCAGCTCATATCATGATATGAGGAGTGTGTGTGCAGTACGCACATTTCTGCCATGGCAACCTGAATGACGGGTGGAAATAAATACAACAAACAAATAATAAACATCTGACTTGGGTTTCGTTTTGTTATTTGTTGCGTTGTTCACATGCCAATTCCATAAAACTGACAATGACATGTACGAACGTTCCACCCGATTAAGAGATAGAACATAATCATGCGACAGAAAAACTGAACCCAACATTCTAGACCATAGCCTCACGATGAATCCGATTCACGCTACAGAGAGAATGATATTGTTCATGTTACCATAGAAAAACGGATTTATTGGATTTATCTGTTTGATAGTTTTGTACACAAGTTATTTGATTATAATGCAACAGAAAATATGATTTGCATCGTCAATTGCAGAGCATCAAGTGCGATCCATTGTAACCACAAAGCATTTGATATCCGAATGACAACACTTTAGATTTCGCTCAGTCAAAGTAAGTTATTTACATTCAAAATATTGAATATTGTGACATCGAAACATTCTCTGTTTCATTTGAAACGGTTTTATTTCTCGGTGACATAGATTTTAACCATCATTGAAAAGTGAAAAATACACATAATTTGAAGTCATATTTGAACCGACCAGACCATAGACTGTATAACGATCAACCGGCAATTTTGACAGATATTGAATCCAAATTTCGATACAAATCGCCCAATTGACGCGCAATTCAATAAACACTCTTCCACCTTTTACTTGGTGCATTCAATATCTGGTCCTGCCTTTAGCTGTGTACAACACAATCAGCACTTTGTCAGCTGAAACGATGATCCATTGACCTAAACTTTATAGTCATAAATCGCTCACAACTCTATCAAATTTAATTTTTCTGAGAATAAAGTCTCGTGTGCTAGGATGTCCAAGCAGTATATTTTGCATGACATACTTGATATAGTCAGAAATGCATCGTGGTATTTTATTTGCAGAGCTACAGTCAAATGTGATACATTTTCTTGTTGAAGAACTTCAATGCGATTTTGGTTTATGTTATGCAACGTATCGGTCAAGAGCATTTACTGACCAAAACCATGTTGTTTTACAAGAATGCCAAAATTCTTATTTAGATTCCCTTGTCAGTTCAATGATTTTACCTGTCCAGGAAAGACTGTTTGATGTAAATGTCGAAAAATTGCTTGGAACTACTCACTTCAATCTACGGGCTATTAAATTTCAAGTGTGTAAACTTTCATTGCATCCATCGCCGTTGGACGTAATTTCGAAGTGAATTGCAAGTTTTTGAGCTTGATTCCGAGCGAAGGGAATTCTTTGTACTGCAGTGATGGAATAGAAACGAATTTTTGAAGTACGGAAAGGTACAACTTGATATTTCGTTAGGAGATAAATGTGCTGTTTCCACAACACTATACATTTCCCATGGTTACTTCAATTTACTACATTACATAGACCAATCAAAGTAACAACAATCTCAACAACCATTCCAACGGGATACTTTGAATGTGAAAACCAAGGAAAGATGCCACAGAAAATGGCAGAACCCGTCAATGAACTCATCTTGTGAAAACTAACTCAATGAACGCGAATTTGTCGCTATATTATTCTCTTTCTCTCTATCTCTAGTAAGTTAAATTTACCCCGAAATAATATAATATCAATTTGCAAAGAAACACCAGATGGAGTGTTTGTCTGAATTTATGTCAGATGTGCAGCAATAGTTATTCAACGAGGATTGTTGACGCCTTATCATACCAAGAACCACACACACACACAACAGAATGTTAACGATGGAGTGACATGAGCACAACGTGGTCTTAATTAAATAGCACCGTTTTTATATGGCAAAAACTTCCCATCGTACCATTCCAATAGTTCCACTTTTCCTCCATGGTTTGTGTGTGTGTGTGTTTTCAGATTGTCGACTTAGGTTTTGTACCGTTATGATTCCGTTTTGTTGTGTCGAATATTGTGCATTTCCACCTCAACCAGAACAGAGACACACACATAAGATACAAAATGAGCAGTCAGAGCAAGTGAACAAAACGACAATCAAAAGAAGAAGAAGAAAAACCATAATGGAAGTTTAGCCAAAATTTTATAATTAAACAAGTTAACAATAATACGACATAGAAAATAGCTGCAGAGAAGAAGAAGTTGAGTGCACCGAATCGTGCGAGATGAGACTCATTTAATGCGGTACGTGCAAAATGATATAGTACACAAAATTTTGTCGCGATGCAAAAAATAAACAATGAACACTGAAACTCGCAATTGCACGAGCTGAAATTAAATACCTGTTGATCCCGCCGGCAATGACAAAATTAAATTCCCAAAAACATCAACATTCTTCGAAAATATAATGGGAATTTGAAAGGATTTCGAAAAATGATACAATTTGAACGACAGCAAAAAAAATGACAACAAATTAACAAATACCCGAGAATGTGCATTCATTTCTTTGAGATGTTTTTCAAGGTTTTTTTCCCCCTTTTTTTGTGCCTTGGAAATTTCTTCATGGAAAAGTTACTTCACAAAAACGGACACGAAAAATGTGAACTGAAACTTTGTTACAATAAAAGTTTGCCAACTTTAATTCTACACCATTTTTCCACAATTATTTTTAATCTGTGTTACTTTTACACTTTTTCATTTCGTTTCGTTTGCACACTGTTTACTAAATTAGCTGCATCGAGTCAGATGCTGTGTGTTGACATTGTCGATTTTATTGCATTTTTGCCTTTTGTGCGCGGCAACACAATTATAATGATTGCATTGTCCAAATGGCACTTTGGTCTGCTCACACAACTCTGTGATTGTCTGTGCGCATCTTGATGATCACGGCATTTCACCTCCTTCGTCATAACAAATGGAATGTTTGAATGGCTGAAAGCAAATGATGAAATCAAATTAAAAAGTTTTAATTATCTCATCAAGACGGAGAGACGCGTGGCGTTCAATCCCCGACTGCGATCCAGGCGAAATGTGTGTAATGCCAACGTACATGTATTGAAACGTTTTAGATTTGTTTTGTCTGTTTGTATCCATTTCTGCGAAGAAATCGCTTGCGAAGCTAAAACAGTACACCCGCACCCGTTATTGCATCCCATTTCATTTCGAAACATTTACAGATACTTTCTCTGTTTTCAAATGCACCTGATTAAGGTAAATGCAAATGAAGAGACATAGAGTGAGAGAGAGAGAGGGAATTTTGTGCACACATCACTCTTCGCAGTTCGTCGCTCACTTTTATATACCCATTCGGCAAAGGTACAAGCAACGGAAATTCGTTCAGCAATAAGTAACTTCGTTATTCCGCTACAAAAACACAAAACTTGCTCGCACAAGAAAACGGGGTGAATGTAATGCATTCTCAGGGAAAACATGGTGTGTAATTGGTGAATGGCACCCATTCACTTCTATGATGATAGACAAAAGAAAATTCGTGGAATGCAAACAGTGGTGCAAGGAGCACAACGCATTTTGTGTTGAGTGGTTACAAAGCGTTAGCTATTTTCACACTCATTTTTAGTCTATGCATGATCGTGTGGCATTTGCAATAACATTAACAGCAATAATAATTTATCTCACGGAAAGAGTTTACATATTTTCGATAAGTTTTTTTCGCTCATAGTTCGATGAAATGTGCTTGTTATTTTGTCATTAGTGCCGTCGATTCAAGATAAGTATCGATTGAATGCGAAGAGAGAGAAGGCGGAAGATAGGAAACCGATGGGATGGGAAAGAGAAGAGATAGAAAGTGCAATGGTTGCACAAATTGCAACACGAAAAATACATATTTGATAAGCTTTAATGTGCACCCCATGCACTCGGTAGGAATTTCAGAAACTCTTCTCTCTCTCCCTCGCTCTATGTATCTGCATAATGAAACTCTTTCATCTTTGGCCTCCTCTAAACGCAGCTCCAGCTCTCTTGTATAACAACGAGAGGTGTTTCGAACAGCACAGCTGTTTACTGTTCATAAACATGAAATTATTTTGAATTTTAAAAAACGCACACAACATAACACGATAGAGAATTCGTTCGTTTAGCTAGAATGTGCCATGCCATAGACGGCTTCGGTTGCTGTTGACATAAAGCAAAAACACGCAAAGATCTTGTGCATGCAATATCACTTGACATATTTAGCAAACAATGTTCGTTGTCTCTCTAAATGTGAAAAATCAGTGTGCTTCAATGTAATTCGCTTTTAATGTACTCGGTAAACCCAAACACTGAGTGTGTGTATGTGTGTTTACTTTCACAGCGTTTACCATAATTATGGTTCCCGTTTTTGTATTCATGTACACCGTTATGCATCAAAGAATTTACTCCATAGTGAACTCTATGGCAAAAACCACACTCATACACGCAAAGCTAATACTTGGGAATTTTCAGCATCAGCGGTACACGAACACACCATTCTTCTGTGCAACTCAAGAAAATCTACTCTACATCAACATTGTTACAATCGAACGTAGAAAATTAAATGAGTTCACTTTGGTTTTAACCGAATTTCCATCCGAGCTGACAATAAACATTTAGCTTTGAATTTTCAACAATTTTCATTTTAAAAACTATTTTCTGAAGAGAAAAAAAATGGTTTGTTCGACGAAACTTTCATGTGTAATTTACGTGATGCATAGCATATTTTGACATATTTAACGAGCAATTTTTCATCACTTAGTTCGGCAAATTCCATTAGGTTAAGTAATTAGAAAAGTTTGCGTCATCCAAAGTAATGCACACAACGGTTATTGATAATTTCATTGTGAATTTTGTGCTAAGGCTGATACGACAGTGCCCAACTTAATTATCAACGCAATAAATATACGCAGCTCAGGGACGTCAGAGGAAATTGAATTTAAAGCGACAAGCGATTGAGTTTTGATTGAATGCATATTGCGCGTAGATACTCAATTTAGATTGGCTGTTTCGATTAATCTAAGTCAATTAATCATGGTAAATCCTTGAACAAGGCAGGAAAAATTGCGTTTTAGCTTGCAAAATATGAAGCCGATTTATTATTAAATCTAATTTCATTCCCGACAGATGAAACTGTGTGCATTGGCCAAGTATCAAATAACTTTCAGCGCACTGAATAGAAATCATCCATGGGATAGTATCAATCCAATTACTATTATTGAAGTGCACGAGACTCGAAGCATTGTTCTTTCATTGACGCAAAGAAGAGAAAGAGAGAAAGAGAGAAAGAGAGAGAGAGAGAGAGAGAGAGAGAGAGAGAGAGAGAGAGAGAGAGTGAGAAATTCTCAATAAAAAGTCATTGCACAATCAGATGAAGCCATACAAAGCCATGATTGAAGTTTAATTAACACAAGCGCCAACTACTTCGACTCATTAATCTCTCAATGCTGTGTCGGTTTTTTGTGTGTGCCGATTCGCGAATTGGCAGCGCTTTTGTTTCATGAGTTGTCATCACGGCCACTTTTTTTATTAGATTTTACATGACAAAGTATGGCTTAGCGACAAATCTCTCTCGGAGCTTTTGATCGTTTATTTGTCTTTTTTCTTTCTTTTATTGTTTATGACTGTTTGGAAGTTGTGCATTCGATTACATGCATGCGATTGGAATCAGAAGCTCGTTAAATTTGCTCTTAAATGGGTTTTCTAGACAAAGCTTTGTTTACATATAGCTTTGGCTATATTGCCCCGGGTGGCGTTCATTCGAAATGTGATGTAATATAAAGTTTATTGGCCATTTTATGCGGTTAAGTGCTTCGGGCCGAATCTTCGATTTAATCAATGTTGACACTGAAAATCGATATTCCGGGAAAACCGGAGCATTTTTGGCCTATGTCACCACCTTCAAAGTTTATCGCTTGGCAAATCGCCCCCCATTCAAATTATCAAAGGCAAGAAAAATTGAGCCAATCCTTTGCTCTCTCGCATATCACAAAGTTCAAAGACATTTTCAACTTCAGTCTAAACTTATTCACTGCTGCAACACATCCGCAATAAAGCGTAAACTGAAATGAAAATGGTAAAAAAAGGTTCTTAATTTTGTGTCGTCCATTGTACTTTATTGTGCCTTTTATTTGCTATTATTCAACTTTTAATATGAATACCATTCATTCGAGATCGATTCATGGAACGTGAAATTTTATGGTATAGTGAGTTGATAGCGCATATATGCTATGGCATACTATATGGGATATAAATCAAAAAAGCTTCTGAAAATTGCACATTTCGGACAATTCATTGTGGTCACATTGAGTGGGTCAGGCGAGATATTAGTTTTTCCTCGTCTCTTTTCTTCTTCGTGCTATCATCTGTTCCTCGGGAAATGGTCGCTATGAATTAAAAGAAAATTGAATGGCCAAAAGAGTGGCAAACGAAAGGTGAATTACGGACATAATCACGGAGAAAAAGCGTTCAAATGGAATGCGGCGCATCGAACAAAAGATTAACCTCATTTGACCGTCTGAATGAACGAAGGTGAATCGAGTAATACTGTACGAATGTGTAGTCACAACAAATAGCCGAAAAAAAGTAATGTCGAACATTTGCTACATTCCGTTTTCCATCCAAATGCAGAAGAAACCAACAGACACATTTTCTTTTGCTACAAACGAAATTCTTTACATAAACGATAAATGAGAGGTTGCGAGGGAGAGATAGAGTTGAATAGATTTTGATTCGTTGTCTGAAATAAAGCCAGCAGTCTGAATAGTCTAGTCGTGCTTCAAAAGAGAGGAATTATTTCCGTAGAATGAATGGAATTTCAGCAATAAAATTACACCCTCCGAGTGTGTGTGTCTCAAAATCACACATACAAAATACAAAAATGCATGCTCAACGCCAACGCAAAAGGAATGACCAATGTCGCATTCTGCTGTGCTCTCGACCAAACACAATCGATTCAAGAGTATGGTGAAATTACTTGTCGACCAACACTTTCCGTTTTCTCACCATCTCGTGTTATCATCGAAACAGGTGAACCTCTGCTTCTCTCCTTGAAAATCGTCAACAACAGACGTTAACTCTATTTTCGCTTCATTCCGATTTTATATGTGTTCGAATGGAGCAAAAACGTCACATGTAAAAGTGATGGGGTCCAAAGTCTGTGAAAGTTTATTCCAAATAAAGTGGTATCGACGGCAAAGTTCGACTATTTTAATATCCACTTCACGTCGACGTTGCCTAACGAAATAAAAGCGATTTAGTCTGCACCCCAAATTGCGTCGATTCAATCGAATGCGTCTGCACAAAGGAATTCATTGATGAGTGCATAATTACGTCAATTCTCTCATTTGAGTATATTAAATTTATGGTTTCGGTAATCGAAAGCCCATTATCGCGCGCAACGGCTGCTGTATTTTCACATGGTGAGCCACCACTCGATATTTGTCGAGAAGAGGAACAAAAAAAAATCCGCCCTGAATTCAAGCGATATAACTCAATTGCTAGAAGTCAATAATAGGCTTTAGAAAATAAATTTTGATTTATCTAGAACGCGAACCAATTACTCACGTTGCCTCACCGAATTGATATGCTCAATAATTTGCCTCGTATCACGTATTAATACCGCATGAGGTTCTAACGCGCGCATAACACATGAGTGTGGAGAATGGTAGCGAGAAAAAAATGATGCAAATATCGGAACTTGTTTACATTTTAGCCACGGAGATCTAAGCCGATCGTTAAAGGGAATTTCCCGTATTTCAGCAGAGAGGAAAAAAGTAAACCTCTTGAAGTTATGCAATAAATCATATTTGGGTTGCCCGACAACAAATACGATTGGGCCATACATTTCCTCTCTCATTCTTCCTCACTTTTTTTTTCTCGCTCTACTCGGTTTGGTTCAATCTCCTTTCGGTCCAATTTTTCTTTCGGTCCATTGTTGTTGCTTCCGTTGCACGTGTGCGTGGGAACGCCTAACTGAAAAGGTATAAATAATAAAAAGGGCACAACAGAAAAAAAAGAAGCAAAATGACGAGGGATGCGTCAGAACACACATAATTTGTGGCGAAAACGATGAAATCAGTGGAAATCGGAATAATTTATATTGCGGTTTAGTTTGTTTCGCTTTTGCATTTCACACATGAACGGGAAAATGATTGGTCTTTGCACATGGAACATTCTCGCCCTCGTCCAGTTTCAACGAGTGCGAACGAAGCGCAATCATCTGCAATGCCTATACATTGTATACCGTACACGTAATTCAAACATTCAACCGCCTAGTGTTGTTGAAAGTCATACCATCACGAAAATCAAACGCACCAAATGAAAATGAACATTTTGGTACATTTATAGAATGTTTGCGGGAATTTTGAATGGAAAATTGGTAGCGAGATGCGATTCATGCAAATCATAGGGGACAGTAGTGAGTTAAGGACCAATTTAGGTTATAAATATTTACCAATGGATCCTATTGCAGTATCGGTGAGCGTATGCATGTAAGTTGTGTTTAAATCGGGCTGCTCAAGCTCATCGTGTATTGGTGCAGTGTGTATGTGGCAGGCAGCGTCATTCATATCGAATTTTTCCATACAGAAACCATTAAAATCAATGGCAAACGACAAAATGGTTAACTTTCTCTAAACCAAACATCCATACACTATATCGCTCACATAGCATTGTGGACAAAAAGTTGGAAAATCACAACAATACACCATTTGCCGCTCTCGACTAAATGATAAATCCATGAGCATGGCAAGTGCCCGAGTTTTTGGTTATACATTTCATTCCGGGCTTGAAATCTCCAATGAGAAATCTTGTGCGCATTCAAAGTGTCGAATAAATTTCAAAACTTGGAACGTACACATTGTTATGTATCCGTTGGTGATGCTACAACAACTAAGTGATAACCAAAACATACGGACTGAGCAACTATCGCAAACAGACTCACGAGTGCTTGCCACTTTCAAGCGATGAGTGTACGTGTGTCTAGCCTGTTACTACATCTCTCGCATAGTGTCGCTCAGTTTTTGAGCGAGAATTTCACTTTGACTTCGAATCGGTTGCGCAAATGAAAGTTTCATTAATTCAGCTACCGGAATCCAAGATGGAAAATGCACATTGCACACATTGGAAACAACAGGCACATGCAATTATTTCACGATAATTCATCTATGGCAATTTGCTATGGAATTTTGCATATTGGATTTTTGTTTATATTATGTCATGATTTGTGCAAGAGTGTATGGGCGAGGATTTTGTGTGTATGGCAACCTCATTTCGGTGGTGGATCCGATGCAAACGGTACCAGCGCCTTAAATGGACATTTGTCGCATTTTCATTTTGGCTTTTGATATGTGAACATAATGTGCATACACAGTGTGAGTATGGGCACAGTAACCTGAGTGCAACAGCAGCAACAGCAATACCCATGACGATCATTCATTTTATTTAATTTACGATACACTTCTATTTTTAACAAAGAATGTTGTGTTTATGGAATTGGCATATGTGAAGCGTTGAGGTAGAAATCAAGGACCATATTCACACATGTTTCTATTACCCAACTACAAATCTATTCAATTTCACGCAGTAAGCCCAGCATTTGATGAATTTTCCATTCTGCACTCCCCCCCCCCCCCCGCAAAACTTGAAACTCGTCGAGCAATATCGATAAAGTATTCATGTACTGCAACCAACATTGTTTGGGCTGCTGTATTTCGTGAACACAATTTATGTTTTATGGTCTTTCGCTTTACTGTTGCAATTAGGCATCTACAATGTTATTGCTTTTTTGGGGGCGGTCAACTAACTTGCCATAAGCCGTAGCCAAATGATTTTCACCAATATTTGCGTACGAATTAATCGATTTAGACTAAGTCAAATCATTCCATGAATTCATTTTGCCAGTAAATTAATTTCCATCAAATGAAAGCCGATTTTCGAGACTCGTGCAAATCAAAATAATCGACCGGTGCGCCAATCCATAATTTATATCGGCTTAAAACTGATTAAATTCCATAGGTGGATTTATAAGCGAGCGAAAGCATTTGAAAATTAATGAGCCCGCCGATATTGACCTAATCTATTTGGTGGATGCGTAATTGCTACGTAATTTATTTCACATTGCAAATGTTCTTTCATCATTTGTTGCATTCAAAAACACAAATAAATCACTCCTTTACTACGAGAGCCGTAAATTCTGTTTGGGCACATCATAATTAGGTCGCTACCAAAAGAATGTCTGACAATAGATGGGCCACGATAATAATAAAGAGCATGCTTTTCATAAGGAAATAATACAATTATCTTCAATGAAACACACAACTCGGTTTTTGAGCTGAAATAAGGGCAGGGGAAATTAGCAGTTTCATAGAAAACCAAAAGTATGAGTAGATCCATGCTGCTAAAGCTGTAATTAATCATACAGAAAAAACATTCGGCGAAACAAAGCTGCCGCACATTTGATCCCAATTTATAAAAGTGTTTCATGTTTTTTTCCAATAAGTGCTGAGTTATTTGAAGTTTTATCATTATATACATAAATTTTCTGTAGCTCTTCGCTTGAAATATCATGTGCGATAAGTTAAAAAAAGGCAGCTGAGAATTATAATGTTTTAAAATTCCATCAACTTTTCCGAGAAAACTTCACTAGACAGATTTTTGTTTCGAAGTATTTCGTGGTTTTATTATTTAAATCAAAGAAAAAAACGAATTATGTTCGTCGCGACTTTTTTTTCCTCGCTGTGTCCAACGACAACGAACAATCAACGTCAAGACGTGTCCAAGACAATTTGGTTGAGAAAAAACGTTTTTTTTGTCTCTCTCTCTCTCCCTCGCATGCCATGTCTCTACCTTGATTAAAACAACAATGTTGTTAATCTAAAAACGAACAGCGAGCAGAGCCCATGTTTTTGTCTCAGTCAGCTTGTTGCTTTGTTCAACGAACATTTTTTGTCTCGAATAATATGTTCCAAGCTGTCGTTGGCTTTGGTTTGTTGAGCTGGATTTGCTTGGGTGCATTTGAGCCGGTGCGTGTTTAACAAAAATTGAGAGAGAAAAACACAAATCTTGCGAAGTTTTACAAAAGAAAAACAAAACAACCACTGAAGAAAATGAATGGAGAAAAATTGAAAATGATGAGAAGTCCACTTATTTTTCAATTAAAATAAAAGTTTCGTCTTTTTTCGTTCACTCTCTCGGTGCAATCCATTCGTTTGCTCAAATACGTTTTTTTTTCCTGTTGTTTGTTCCTTCTGGCAAGCTTGTACGTATCTCGGTCTCGCTTTGCCCACTTCAGCGCTTGCTGTCGCATCCACTTTCGTGTTTAATTGATATTAATAGAGTTAGAGTGCTAGCCATTATGTTTGGTACCATCCGCTGAAATGGTCCTTTGTTTTTTTTTCTTTTTCAACGCGCAACAAAAAGTAACCATATCATTACCATCATTCTCTTTGGAATATACACCATATTTTTTCACTTCTTCTCAACTCCTTTTGCACTGTTAATCAGCACAAAAGCGAACAATTTAATTATTCATTTTCTTTTCGGTAAATTTACATTGGTTTTTCTTGGAATTTTATTCTCAACGTCCATTTTTTTCCGTTACGAAAATGATTGTCGAACCTGAGTCTTGCCACGTCAATATGGCCCATGGGTGGGGATTTTTAATAAAATTCGCTTCAAGTTTGTAGTTAAGATGTTAATTTGTTCTCGGGAGCAATTCTTGAAGAAAAAAGTGAGTTGTCGAACAATTTGTTGTTGGGTTTTCTTTGTGGGCATTGAAGAGAAGTTAAAAATTAAATCTGATTTCAGATTTATAACTTTTCCAACCAAGATTTGGAAACAAAGAAAAACCTTATAAAATCCAGGATGAAAATACGCACTCACATCTTGTCATATTCCAATTTTCATGAATGTGATACGTGGAAAACACAATTTTATTCCATTTTACATTAAGACTCGTACACAGATCTTTTTCATCCAAACGAAATCTTCATATTTGCATTTACTTATTTAAGAAAATTAAGTATTTTCTTCGTCAAAGAAAAAAAGGCTAGGAAATCATATGATTAACCACATATGAGAAGAGATGTGATACTCTGGTACAATATTTGCGGAGTCTTCTTCAACCATTTTCGCATAGCAAACAAGAAATTTTGATCTAATTTCTCGAAAAAGAAAAATGTATTGAAAGCGTTACAGAAGTTTGAGCTGGGAATTTTTGCTTCTAGAAAAACAATAATAGGAGAACGCAATAGACGCAAGAGAGAGAGAAAGAAACTCTTCTGGAAAATGTGTAGAAATCGGCGTGTAATAAATTCCATATGGAGTCGGAAACCGTAAACGTACCTAAATTACCTTTCGTTAGTGTAAACTATCGTAATTAAAAACAACTTGGCATACACAAAATCTCTCGCACCCCAAGTATGATAGAGATAAAGAGGGAGAGAAAGTCAGGGATGAAATTGCTCATTTCAGAAATGGATTTGATTTTCAACTTTGGTATCATAAATAATAACAACTATTATTGTTATTGTTTCGCGTTCATATACACATCGCTTATGGCTTTTATAGCTCCAACATGCCCTGTAACGTACCCAACGAACAAAAAAGACCGACCGAACGAGAGAGAAACTCTGTATTAGAGAAAATCAGCAAATGATTACAATTTATTTCTCGGTTCAGCGCATTTGTTAATTATAAATTTAAGCAAAATGAACCCGTTCATGCGGTGCGTTATGATATATTTCGGCGGTAAAATGAACGGGCTGTGGATATACATGTATGTGGAAAAATATTTCAGTTATTCGATCTTGTAGTTTGCTTGCTTTGGTTAATGTTTTTGCCATCAAATGGAAACGGCATCTTACATTCAAGTACAACCCACTTTATTTATTTATTATTTCTTCGCGCTATGCTTTGATAACGACAACTACGACGCCATCGTCTAATACACATAGCATATGCTGAGTACTTTCGAGTTAGAAATTTCGTCTCTCGCTCAAGGCTTCCATGAAACTCTGCATTTATAGCTATAATTGACTGAATTTTGGTTTTATTAATTAATATTTCATCCTGTTATTAGTCGAACTTTGATTGAATTGCTACTGCCAAAACTATTTCGATGCGTCTTTAAACTTCCGATGCAAACATCAAAGAGAGTTGGAGTTCTAGTTTTTGGCAAGAAATTGGTCCAATTAACTGTGTTGTGAATTACTTCGACTATTTCAAACGGCACACGAATTACTTGCCAACGGCATCTTCTTCCTCGAACGGTGTTTGATGGGTAATGTACCAGCGCCGACTTATCCTGGAGGGGAATGAGGCAACCGCCTCAGGGCCCCGAGATTTTAGGGGCCCCGAGCTGCTTAATGGGCCATTGAAATTTCGAGAAAAAATGCATGAAAAAAAACAAATTGACGAACGAAGTTGTTTGTTTTCCTTCAAAATTGATTTTAGATGATGTTTCATTTAAATATATTCTCAATCTATGTGTTCTTTTCATTCTCAGCCATTCAAATTCATTCGTTAAATAAGAACGCTCATGACCAGCAGTTTTGACCAATATATAAAACATAAATGAGTACTCGTGTACAAATTTTGTAACTGACTTATTGTCAGTTAACTGATTTCGGACAAAAATGACTTACTTTGATTGACATTTGAGTACAAATTGTAGTGTAAGTCTATCATAGTTAACTGAAATCATTTGAAGTTGCAAGTCAATGTAAGTTACTTAATTTGGGACAAAGTGATTTTCTTAGTACAAAACCATAAATTCAATCAACTAAAGTCAACTGAAGTTACACTCAGTCAGTCATTTTTTTCACGAATGCAGTGTTTGAATCAATCGAAATTGTCACAATATTCAAAATTTTAAAACTTGTGATATCAAGGAAAAAAAAATTTGGGCCCCGGAACAATTTTGACTCAGGGCCCCCGAAAATGCTAAGACGGCACTGTGATGTACAGTTTTGGTAGTTTTGGCAACAAGTTTTCACCGAGCGAATATAAATCTTTTCTGTTGTTCTATATACCTGTAGCAAAACCTGCACACTGCATGTGTGTGCACTTGCCTTGGCTAGTTGGCCGGCTGTGGCGTATCGTCAACCTGTGAAGCATCGCTGAACACATTTATCTTTGGCTTTTCATGGTTATTTGAATGGAGTTTCCGCACTAAATCAAGAATTATCGCTTCTGAATTGAGTGCACGTTTCCAAGGGAAAACTTTACATCATTCAGTATTCAAACGTTGGTTTGCTGTAATAAAATGATTCACCCAAACATACCACCACCTGGCGCTTATATATACTTTGTAATGGCCGTTTGGAAGGAAATCCTTTTATACATTTGACACAAAATAAATGACGCACGAATAGGAACCCTTTTTCGGTATATTGATGGAATTTTGAAACCATCATGTATTGTTAATTGTGGGTCAAACTAAGAGATTGATTGTTTTTATTGTATAGATTAGAGTGTGGAAGTTTTGCTAGACTTGATTTTGCGAACCCGTTTTCTCATACTGAAATGAATTCCGACAGTTTGTAGAAACATTTAAACTACCAACTCTACTACTACATCCATGTCTCAAATGACGTTGTGTTCTTCGACACTCGACGCAACTATGCGTGAATTATGTGCATCTACCGTGAAATATGATTTAAAATTTTCTTCTTTTATGAGTCGATAAATATTTTCACATTGTCTGGGGAAAAATTCATAGACTCATAAAATATTTCAATTTGTACCGAGTCAATTTATGCAGCTGTTACTTCATAAAAGAATTACACTCAATAAAAATGTTAATTCCTAACGAGCACCTGAAATTGGATAAATTGCCATGCAAAGAAAGAAATAAACAATCAAACAAGCACACAGTCGACAACTGGCATGAAATGCCGAGGAAACCAAGTGAATAATTTGCAATTGGTTGTATTATTGCTGGCGCTCGCGCAAATGTTAATTAAATTTAGTTGTTCAGCCTTTTAAGTTATGTAAGGATTTTTCCATTTGCGTGGTAAATTTTTGATTGCAAGTAACAACAAACAAACAAATGCTTCTCTCTCTCTCATCCATGTTGGACGTATGCTTGGCGCGCGCACTCAACTGCACTTTGCATTATTCATTCGAATGAAATATGCATTGAAGAAGTATTTCATTTCGTTGTGCATGATTTAGCCGAGGTTTTCTGCATATTTCATCGTTTTCTATGCTATGTATGTGTGTCTATGTCTATGTTGCAATTTCACATTTTTAAATCGAATGAAATTACGTGCATATTTCCGCTGTTTTCCTGATATTTTAGACGGAAAAAGGACACTCACAAACGATATTCGAAAGGTATATCGAGGATTTGAATGCATTTACTTTATGGATGACACATTTTCGATGAAAAAAGTAACAGCCACACATATTGTGCTTTTTATCGGCAGAGAGACAGCGACAGTTTTGGCTTATGGGTAAAGTGGGCGATTTTGAAAAGAGCACAATTCCAACTCAAATTGCCAGATAAATACGTAACGGGTTATGCGATTCGTTTGCATTTCCGCCTGTTAGCTATACATTTATTTTGTATTTTTGACCATATTTTTGTGATGGCATACCTATAAAAAAAAACAAACAAACACACTGATTCGATGCAAAATATTCCTAGGCAAAATGTCGTTGTTTTATGTGCGAAAGAAAGGAAGAATGCTTGCTTCAAAATGTAGCAAACAGACACATTGTTATGCAAAATGTTTTCCAAAAAATGAAAGACAACAACAACATAAATGAAAAAAAAGTGCTCGTAGAACCAGAGAGCGAAACAATATTTTTCCGTACATCCATTATTCATGTGCAACGGATAGAACGACACTAAAATACGAGCGAACGAGATATTGTATGCATCGCATGAAGTATGACGATTTTAAAAAATATTCTCGACAACAAAATGGAACGCCTTGCAATTTTAGCTCGATAGCAACAGTAAAACAAATGGAGAAGAGGAAGAAGCAAACAAAAACGGACGAGCATAAAAATTCATGGCGCTCGAGCGATAAAGGAAATAAAATGTTGTATTGAAGTATTGCGCTTTAGCTTGTGTGCAATTTGGTTTATTGAGCATTATAGATGAATTAGAAGCTTTACGTCACTCTTTTTACGTCAAGATGAAATTTTATTTCCTTTTTTTTGTTTCTATTTTCAGATGAACACCAGCGTATCATGAGCATTTGAATTTCTAACGAAAATCACCACTCAACACGAAAACAAGAGACGTATAAAGTTAAGAAAAAAGAAGAGCAGATTTCTGTTTTCTCAAAATTGAACCAATGAAGACACAGCATACATGATGGCAATAAGGATACACAGAATTATTTCGATGCAACCGAAAATGACGCTAGTTTATGTACTCATCATCACCATTTTTGCCGTGATCCAGCCAGCCGTCGGCGATGCCGAATGGATGAACGATTGTGGTGTGTGCCATTGCAAATGGATTTCGTCGAAGAAACAGGCTGACTGCAAAAATACATCGTTGATATCGGTGCCGAGAGAGATGAGCGTTGAACTGCAAGTGATCGATTTATCATTTAATACCATACCCGAATTGCGAGGCAACGAATTTAAAGATGCTAATTTGCCGAACTTGCATAAAATTTACATGAAAAACTGCACACTGCAAGAGATTCACCGTGATGCATTCAAAGGGCTACATTTGCTTATCGAATTGGATTTGTCGAATAACTTTCTGAAAGTACTGTATCCCGGCACGTTCACCGACGTGATCCGATTGCGTGTACTGATTGTGACACACAATCAACTCGAATACTTGGACGACAATCTGTTTGAGAACATGGGCTTCTTGGCCAAAGTCGATTTTCGATACAATCAACTGAAATCCATCAGTCAGCACACGTTCGTCAACGTGTCGGCAATACGTGAAATCGATTTGGAAAATAACCAATTAACGGTACTAAAAGAGGAATCATTCCGTGGAATGGACAATTTGCGCAGTTTGACGTTGAACCAAAACCCATGGAATTGCACATGCGATTTGCAAGCATTCCAAAAGTTTGCAATCACCCGGGGACTGTATACGCCACCCACTGACTGCCATTTGCCGATGAATTTAAGGGGAAAACTCTGGACCGATGTACCGGCCGAGAATTTTGCCTGTCGTCCAGTTATTCTATACCCACACGATGGCTTCACCATTGACGCGAACACTGAAAATATTACGATTTCATGCCAACTCAAAGGCTCACCGAAGCCACACATCGACTGGTTGTACAACAATCGACCGATGAATTTGGAAGATCAACGCATCAGCATTCGTGATACTCAGGATGAGAATCGACGCGGTTCCATCGACTATTACGTCTCCGAACTGCACATTGTTGGTGTGAAAACGGAAGATCGTGGAACGTACACTTGCCTAGCAAAGAATACAGGAGGTGTAAGCAAAGTCGATACTCATGTGGCAGTTACATCAGTTTTGGAATCAGTTGATGGTATGGGTATGGGTATAATTGGCAGCACTGCCGGCGTTCCGACCAACAATTCACCCAATATACTCTTCATCGTCTGCTTAGTTGCCATTGTCCTATTGACACTACTCATTATTGTGGTACTCATTTTGTGCTGCTACTGCCGCCGCGTGAAGACATACTCCAAAAATGGTTCAATCAGTGAGAATGGCTTGGTCGCAAGCAAAATAGATCGCTCAACCGATGGATCGATGCTTGAAGGATCGGTTATAATGGAAATGCAAAAGAGTTTATTGACCGAAGTGAATCCAGTCGAAAAGCCACCGCGACGAAGCGAAACTGATGGCAAGAGCATTCCATCCGATGACGTGCAAGAAATTAAGAAGACCCTTTTGGATGAACAATCTTATGGTGAGTATTTTTGCTGATTCTTCAACTTAAAAATGAAGACTAATTTGATTATGTTTATTTGCTCTCTCCATAGGTCATCATGAAGACGAAACGCACTCAATCGCGCTGTCAGACACAACGCCACGGTCCCGTGCAACATTCGTCGATGATGGATATGGTACAAATCTTCCACCGGATCTTCTATCGTTCCCATCCCGATATCCGCCATCGTCGTCAACTCAAAGTTCAATTACGAATATTCCCGAAGGCAATTTGTACATTAAATCGCCGATCGCAAGTCCAATCTATCAGCACAATGCGTACGCAGCACAACAGGCCGGCTATCGAACATTGCAACATCCGAAAAATCGAAATTTGGCCATAATCAATCCACGCACCAGTTCACCGTTTCAACCGGCACCAATATTGTATGCACCAATCATGATGAAGCAACAAGGTTACGTAACAATTCCGCGCAAACCGCGAACACCCAGTTGGGCACCATCGATTACATCGACACTGGTCGATTTTCCGCCGACATCGCCAACATCAACAATATCAACGGAATTGGCAATCGATCCAATTTACGATAATCTCGGCCTAAGAACGTCAGCCAGTGGCCATTCCGCGTTGAGCGTGAAAAAGCAACAACAGCTACTGCTACAGCAGCAACATAACCAACCGATGGCCGTGTCAGTGTCGGGTTCATTGGATCACATAGGAGCTGGGCCAAGTTATACGATGAAAGATCGCCCATTGCCAGCGACACCACGAATTTATGAACCAATACAGGAGCAGCAGCAAATATTCCCGAATGGCGGCGAACTGTGCGGCATGAACGACGAAACCGAACTGCTATTCAATAAATCAATTGAACCACATCCAATTATAGTTAGCGCAAATGCAATTAATAATAATTTAATTTCCAATATTAACACATCTAATCTAAGTAATAGCAACAATAATAATCCAAATACAAATGGTATTTCGGACAAATCGGCGGCGGCGCAGTCAGCCGCGGCAGCAGCGGCGGTAGCAGCATCGAATAAAGTGCCGCCAAGGCCACCACCAAAACCAAAAAAGAAAATGACAACCATATCAGCGATCACCGAAAACCCCGAATTGGCTGCCGACGGCACGCACCTCTTCCAAGATGAATGCGAGGATGGAACTGAAGTCTAAACAAAATTACCCAAACAAAACACACACACACAATTTCTATCGATTAGCCGTTCGATGACGATCCGAATTCATATTTTTCCCCAAAAAACCAAACATTTCGGCTTAAGCATTTCGGTTTCTAATTAACAAACACATACACAGAGAAAAATCTATTTGATATTAAAATTGTTGTTGACTTGTAACATAACCAAATGCCACAAGCACAAAATGTACATGCAAACAAATTTATTGAACCACACAGAGATACACAAAATCATGTGGTATGAACTTATGGCAAAAATGTTACACAATTTTAATAAAATGAAAGAGAAAAGCATCTTGAAAATACTAAATATAGCATATGAATGAACATAGCAACACAATTTATTGAATGGCGAAAATCAAATCGCAAATCATATTGATTGAAACACATTTAAGACACAATTCCCCCATCCTCAACACGTTTTAAGAACAAAACAAAGGAAATACCAGGCAACAAAATGAGATAGCTGGTCATCTCGGCTCACGCTTGGTTATCGAGATAACTTGAATTATTTCGAGCGATCAATTGTATTTTGAAAGGTGGAAGCCAAACGTTATGTATGGATTTTTCTCTTTTTCATTGATTGAACGTTTGGATACAACTTCCAAAATACAATTGATCGCTCGAAATAATTCAAATTATCTCGATAACCAAGCGTCAGCCGAGATGACCAGCTATTTCATTTTGTTGCCTGGGAAATACTGTTAGTCAGTAAGCATAAAGAAAAGGAAAATGTTATTTAAGTCAAGCATTAATTATGTAGTTGATTTTAATTTCTAATTGAGAGAGATGAAACAGCGACGAAGAAATTAAAACAGAAGAAGAAAAAAAAAAACGATTTGTAATTAACGTTAGATTGAAGTATAAGGAAATTGCATATTCAGCCATTAGATAATCATGTACTTCTTTTCATTTGGACATTTTCTTTGATTTCTATTTCAACACTTGCCCCATTGAGACTATAAGCTCTAAATAGGGATTCAACGGCCAATTTTACGCGATGCATATTTAAGGGCTGAAATGATACAAACAAACGAACATTGCCATGAAACAAATTTTAATTTGCAATCACATCAACAACGGTCACTATCAATGCATATATTTCGAATTTACGTTTGGAGAAAGGAAGAATGCAACTAAAATAGAAATAAATGAATGTTTTTAATGACAAATAATATGTATGTTTACGAACTATGTAATGTAAAATCAATTTTCGAGACGACTAGATCAAGACCAAAAAAAAAATCGGTCGATGCAACAAAAAACGAAAGAGCAGCCAATGTCGCATTCAAATCTTCATCAGTAACACGATGTGCTGAACTCTAACCGTCTTTTTGAGTGTACTATATATTTGCAAATTCACAACACGTATATATATGAATTGATGTCTGTTGTATACGTAATTTTAAACAAACTTTTTCGACAAAGCTACACCACACAAAATACCTAAAACAAATTACACAACAAAACAAAACCAAACTGGCTATAAATCTATTGTAAATTTAAAACAAACACTTTGCAGATGATATATATAAATATATACATATATAGTTGTAATGCAAGAACCTAGTTAAATTCTATGTGTGATTTTATTGAATGAATCAAAACTGGATTGTACGTGTAACAAAAAAAAACAAAAACCCTGAAATTCATTCTCACCTTAGAGCTTTATATCACCGTTTTTTCCTCCCATTCTGTCCCCGAACCGCATATTACCTACCCCCTGCACCCACACTGTGAATGATATATAGATTTGTAGAGCATGTTCAATGTGCCAATCGACTGAATTCACCTCTTCTCTCCAAATGTCTTAATCATGTTTAATTCGCACTTCGACCAAAAACCGTTATTTTTTTCCTGTGCTAAGCATTTTCAGTTTTTTTTCCCATGCAAACAGAATATATTCTTTGTGTATCTTCCAAATGTGATGACTAAATGGTGTATTCGATATGAGAGAAAAAAAAAACAATGTGATTTCGAGTTTAAATCGAAATTCGAGTGGAAGAAAAATGAGAAATGAGAAGAAAAAACCTACGAGAATATCATTAGAATTTCTGTGTCTTGCCTTTTGAAATAAATTATAATGATAAACTAGGATGAAAAAGAGAACCTCTCTCTTGAAACTCTAATTTAGTTAAAGAAAAAAAATTGTAATTCATCCATACACACACACACAAACACACACTCGAAACTCTATATTTTTCAGTTAAGTTTTACATGCAAACTATGCGCATATGAAAATAGTATGTAAGTGATTTTGTGTAAGTTTCAAGTTTTTTTTTCCTTCGGGCGCTAACGTTTATTTTTCAAACGATTCAAGTTTTAGTTTTTCTATGAGTGTGGTGATGTGAGCATCACTTGGAAAGATTCAAACAGAAAAAAAAACCAGAACGAATTATCATCTAAGTTATCGTTTTTAAGTAAATTATGTTCATTCTAACCGATTCGATTTTAATTTTGCGGTAAATTTTTTGCTAATTTTAAAACTTTTTAATCATCTTTTAGCCAACGCATGTTTTACTCATTACATTTTTAATATTTTGACTTTTTTCAGCCACACAATTGTTGATTTGGATAAGAAATTTATCATTAAGTCAAAAATCAAATACTTGTAAATTACGAAATAGATATATGTACAATAAATGAATAAAAAAGAAATCAGCACACTGTCTTCATTACGGAAATTTCTCCTTTTTCCAGCAGAAACAAGAAACCAATTGAGGTTTTTTGCACCAGAAAGCAATGCAAACCGCTGAAATAGTAAGTACTTCATTTTCTGTAGATCCTCGAGGTCATTTCTTTAATACACAAATGAGCCCCGACGTTTAATTAAACCACTATTAATGAACACAGAAATGGCTTCGAATGAATGGCTTTCATAACCATAATGGAAAAATGGAAATATTAAAAAATGTCTTCATTTCAACAAAATGGTGATAATTCAACAGAATGTGAAACATGTAGCTTTTTTTCTGAAATCTTGGAACCTAATCATTCCATAGCAAATATTAACCCATTTAGATATACACCATTTTTTTCAATTTTTTTTTTTTAGTTCGTAGCTATATATAGCTACGAGTTATAACTTGAGATCGTGGCGGGCTTGATAGAAAAGTAGAAAATCTACAATATCAAACTGTCCTATGATATATGCTATGTATCTAAGCAAATAAAATACCAGGAAAAGACTGAAAAAGTAATAAATTTTAAGACCGAGTGGTCTATAATGGGTTAATGTTGCAACTGTGAACATTTTCTGTTTTTTTTCACTTTTACTTTTCCTTTTCAATTTCGAATTTAGTTTGCAACATGTTTTGTCGTTGTTTTCATTAAATTCGCTGTACATTTCTTGAGCATTATATTGGCCCAAGGGGATCGAAGGAATGAAACACAAATTTTTTGCAGCTAATGAGTGAGAGTGAAAGGTCCGATGAGAAAGAGACTAGGGGAGATGTAGACGATTGGTTGTGCCCCGTTCCACGATTGATATCTATTGAACTGCCAAACGGGAAGGAATGTCGAATTGAATCGTTGATCGAATAGTTGTAACCGCCATTGTGGACCGTACTAAACTTTAGTTTTCTTTCGGATTGTGTTTTCAAGAATATAGACATCTCCATTTATCTCGTTCAGACTGTCTTCTTCACTTCATTATGTGGTTTATTTTCTCTCCTTCTTCTTCCTTTTTTCGGTGTGGTTTTGATATAAGTTTATCTTCAAAGTTTCATCTCGGTGTGGATCTTTTCATAAACTCAATTCCTTCAGCTCTCACACACAGAGATGCAGACACAGATAGCAGCCAGTCAAGTTGAAATATTACAATCTCATTGCAAAAAAAACAGCACAAACAATTCGTTCTTCCATTGCTTACGATGACGACTGATATACTTCCGAATGACGTAAAATTTCGTAGACTCGACGATGCAGAAATTTCATAAGCAACCATTTAAGCAGTATATTTTCTATTTAAGTTTTTACTTAGTTATTTACAAACCGACCGACGGACTATTTGTGACACAAAACGACCACAGCACAACTTCAGTGATTTTTCAGAGTTTTTTTGTGCGAAATGTTGTTGCCATTTTTTCCATGGTTCGCTCAATCTTTCCACGATGACGATGCGGTCAGTGCACACTGCAAATGGTTGAAAACCACAAGAAATAGCAAGATAAAAGTCAAATAGTTTTCATTGAGCAGCGTAGGGAAATCGAAAATGCTGAAAAAAAAAATTGATATCAAGAATTGCTCATTCAAGTAAATGCCTTGATGTGTTATTTATCGTCATTTAAAATGTGCGTACAGGTCGTTATTGTACTCACACAACATCTTTGTTTTGCTATTTGGAATTGATATCTTTGATTTTAACTCTTTCCAAGCTTCAAGTTATCTCTGTAATATACAGGGTGGCGCACTCGAAGTGTAACTAAAACAAATGACTTCTCACGTCCACCATTTTTTTTTCAAATGTGTTTGCACGTGGTAGTTTTGAAAAAACTTGAACTTTAGGAAGAAATCTAATATAGTTTGGGTAACCACAAACCATGCCAATGATAAGATTCTAGTTTGTAGAATATTATAAAAGAACTCCAGTCTTTATTGGACCACTATCACCCATGTATAACTCCTTTTGAAAGTCGGAACTGTGATAATCCCGAATTATTGGATTTTCTCGCCATTTTCTCCGTTCTGACCCCAAAATAAGTGACATCATGTGACGTCATTGGTGCTTGGGTGACGATCGGAGCTCTATAAATATAAAAAAGGCAATAATTGTTCTAAAAGATTCCAATAAAATACATAAATTTAACCCATACTGGAAGAAAGCCATGCTTCGGTGAAAAAAAACGACTTTTTGGAGCTCATTTTGGCCGACTATTGGCTGTTGAATTAAATGTAGAGGGTTTCCAAGGACTTTCATTCCTAAAGTATATTGCAAGGCACCGTTAGCCCACAAAAATACCAAACATGGATTATCCCAATGTGAAGACTATAGCCAGAATAAGAACTAATTCCAAACACCCACGTTCGTGCAGGGCGCATGTTATTGAATCGTAGTCTTTAACTCATAACTCGATCCAATGCAATTGAAATCGAAATCATTTTACAACATTTCATGCCTTTAGAGCAATGAAAAATATAAAAAAAATTGTCTTTTGTTTTAGTTACACTTCGAGTGCGCCACCCTGTACATACAATTCTCAAATCTGAATAAAACAATGGAATCATGAATATTAAGTCGTAAGTTGAATTACTACGCCATCACAGTGATTGGTTTAGTTTTGGCGCTCAACTATCTTTATTGCTTGCGTGATTTTCACACAGAGAAGTGAATTTGCGAAAGCAAATCTTATTGATTAGTATAAATTAATCCGTAAAACTTTTCGCAAAACACATACTTTGTTGGCGGGGAGATAGAGAGGAGGAGAGGACAATGCGTCTGAAATGTTTCATCATGACATGCACAACCACTGCTTTCATAACAGTTCTTGTGTGTGAGTATGTTTTTGTGTGCTTGAGTGTTTTTATTCCATTAAGATCTCATTTATTTTGCCTCGGAATTTATTTTCAGCTTCGATGCTGTCACAAACAATTTCGTGCGCAAATTCTGACATGGAACATTTCAAGTAACTGCTTAAGATAGGTAAAATTCGATTGAAGTCCTTTCATTATCATTTGCTGATTCTACAGAGACACGCAAATTTATCTATTTTTTAGCTAAATGTGGATGAAATAATAGCTAATGTGAAATGTCTAATAATAAAATTCGCATTCAATTCGTTCAATTGCAGTGAAAATTGTTAGTAAAAATTGTTACCTGTTTCGAAAACTGAAAATAATAATCTTCAATATTCATTAAAAAACTAATTAAATTTCAATAGAAAATAGCAATAAAAAATTAATTAGCCAAAAAGTTAGCATATAAATTAGCATTGGCTGGTCATCATAGCATGAATTACTTGCATCATATTGAACATTTTATAGCTGAAAATAAATAATTTTTTTCCACGATACGACCGAAGTTCTCATAACGAATGAATTGATTTGTTTTTTGTTTTCACAATAGCCATTTGTGTGACTCCATCCACTTCATAAGCTTTTCTGTTGAGTACACATAAAGTACTCGTTTCGAGATTTTCGATACGAGATTTTTCTTGCTCCACTAACTCTTCCAAAGAAAAGCCACAAGAAAGTTCGCATCTTGAAGTGGAGGAAAAGGATTCAATGGGTCACTCCATTCGATATGTACGATAATGGAGCTGAAAAAAAGACTGTGCGCTCTTGTGATGTTCACAGGAATAAGCATGGGCTGGACGCGCACATTTATGCATAAGAGTTTATTACGGTAATCACATTTTGGTTCCTAATAAATGTTAGAATTTTCGAGGATTAACCAATACTGTCCAGATAACCATACTGAAAATTCAATAAAAATTAATGCAACGAAGTATTACTACAGCAATTTTTTCATGTCTGGTAAGTGAATGTGATACGGCATATTAAAGTCCCTGAACTGTTGGTTCAAAATGGGGTTTGTGTGGTTTCACCCGTCATTGATCACACATTCACACAGGGATGAATAAAATAAACTTCACAGAAATGAGGCAAGAAAAATCAACGACATTTTACCTTGATATGATACTAAACAACACATTATTTTTCGATTAAGCACATAGCTTATATTTATTGTTTTGACCATTTTTGTTGTATTTGAACATTTAATTTTTTCAAACAAAGAACTAAATTGTGAACCGCCTACACTAGATACATTTTCAGTTTATAATTTTCATCAATAAAATTGATCGTGTTAAACAAAAGTCAAAATTAATTGAACGCGTGAGAATAAAAGACTGACGCTACCAGGTTTTTTGCAAAAGCGGGATAAAAATCAGTTGCACGCAAAAGAGACATTTCAAAAGGTTGCACGCAAAAGAGAAGTATATTGTTGTTGTAATCACGGCTTTAAAATTCAAAATGCGACAAAATAAAATGTTCCGTTTGCGTGTAACCTTTTGAAATGTCTCTTTTGCGTGCAACTGATTGTTATCCCGCTTTTGCGAAAAACCTGCTAGCGTCAGTCTTTTATTCTCACGCGTTCAATTATTGTTTGCTATATCATGATTTTGAAAATATCCCAGTTTTTTTTCCCTCCCATCCTAATTTCAAGACGTTGTGCACGACGTGAAAAACGTCGACTATCTGAAAGGTTATCAAAACGTCAAATTGATATAGATTCAATATAGAAATTTAGGTAACCGACCTTTGTGAATATTTCCAAGATAAATCCAAATTTGAAATCTAAATAAATTAATGAAGAAAAATATATTAGATTAAAAAAAGGTAGACGAAATTGATTGCAAATAATTTAGGATTAAAATGTCCTTACTCGTGTGTGCCATGTTGTTGAAATGATTTAAAAAAGTTATTAAATCATTTTCACGATGAAATAAACTGAAGTTAAACAAAAACATCATTTTTTAAACATTAAAGGGCTAACCGCCTTCCGAACACTATTTCATAGCTTCGAACAATAAAAACCACAAAACCGGTATGAAGAAAAGTACGAAAAAGGAAAATATTAATCCAATTCGTATGTTTTGTTGAGCACTTTTTCCAACGAAATTTAATAATCCGAATAAACCGTGACGCTCAAAAAGATGTTCAAATTTTTGGAACCAACTGCTTTGGTTTTGAAATGGCAAACAAGTTGAAAACTTCAGACGAGTTCTAAAATTATGAAAATGTTTCATTTTCGCGAGGAAATAATTGGATCGTCCGATTTTGGTAACGGTCGGAATACAACTGATGTGGTGCTCCCGATATGAGCTTTAAGTGGGTTTTAATTAATCGATTTGAAATGAGTTTATGCATTTCTTCACATCCAATCAAATTCGTTCTGATTACCCACGTAGCTAGCTAGCTAACACAATTTTAGCATTATCCATGGTAACTCATGAAAGGACAAATGAGTCCACTAAATGAAATACTTCATTAAACATGGCGACAAATGCATCGTCAAGAAACTAAACCCACTTATAGCCGCTCAATTATTAATGGCTTTTGAACTAACAAACAATCTGGAGTAAACTAAGGCCTGTGACCACAATACACAATCCTTCAAAACGTATTTACAGTTTATTTCGAGTGCAATCAAGTAATCGATAAAATTGTTGGAAAATTTCGAATTGAAGTTGCATGAAGTATTGTTCAGCGAGTACAATTATCGAATTCACATTTGCGATTGTTTTCAGGCCAATACAATTTGTGTATTTGTGTCTTAGAACAGTTTTCTCCCCATTTTAAAGTGGATTGAGTAGCCAAGGAACTTGTGTATGTGACTGAAAATGTCGAAAATCGGATGGCTGATTTAAATTCTATATTTTATCTACAATTTAAAATGTTAATTACATAAAAGATATAAATTTCCACCTTGCCGTGGTCAGTTCGCCAAGATTTGAATAGCCATCTGAAAATGCGATGCATTGCTGAAAAGGTGACGTCTCATGCGCAGAAAATTTCACTCCCTGATACACACATGACCACTTTGAACAGACGCAAAATATGTCGTTGGAGCTAAAATAGTTTGATAGCTCACATCCCTTTACATATTTATTGGAAGTGATCCAGCACAATGATAATTCATCAAAAATCCAAATGACATTAAAATGACGTATATTAGATCTCCAAACGGTAGTCTAGATGTCAAGAAACAAGTCATTTTCCATGTGGAGAAATTACATTTTTTTGCCTTTTTGTTTATGAAAGTTTAAGTGCACTGACATTTCAATAAGTTAATTCTCCAAACTTTAAAGATTGAGCCAAAAACGGAATGTGAATCTTAAATTATATGCATGGAAATCAATCGACTTCAACGATATATTTTGTTTATGTTTATACTAATTTCCAGTTCATAATAATCATCCACTTTGACGAAATGGCAAATGTTCATTAAAATTGTATAGGTTGATAAGTCACGCTCCTTTGGCGAAACTTATTTACCAAGTCGTCAAAAATGCAGTTCACATGGAAATCACATGCGTCAGGATTTCAAAAGCCTTGAAATCAAAAATTAAAACTGCTTTCCACATTTTCTAGGCCTTTCGTTTCGAAACAGAAAATTAATGGAAAATCTTAGAAAAAAGCAGCACTGCTTTCGAAAATGTAATGATTTAAGTGTACTGAAAACATATCTCTATCTATAGTGTTCAACGTAAAAATCGATATGGAAAAACTATTTTTAATGTGGACAAATTGTGTTAGATCAAATAATTATTCTAGAATGTGGAGAGAAGTATCCCACAAATCGACCTTATTAGATTTACAAACAAACGTCTCAATGAGTCATTTGTCAATCAAATTGCAATGACATTCAAAAGAGCACATTTACATTGATTGTATATGATGGGAAAAGTTCTCTGATGACGGTCTATTATTGAAACATTGTTACGTCGTTTTGAGGTTTCAATGTCTGTATGTGATTTGATTAATGCGGTTTCCTATCAATTTCCGATTTATAATCTGTGAATTTAACTCAAATCGATACGCTGCACTCAGTATATCAAATTGGAATCGAAAATATCAACGCAAACCGCACAACTTGACTGTTTATAAAATAATATTCAAGTATATTCAAGTAGATCGTGAGCTTGCAATTTGTAACATCATCTGTCGTTTTATTTTTGATATTCGCTTCAGTTTATTATTGGCCAGCAATATCAACTCATAACTTATTCATGTGCGAAAATGAATAAATATGCAACAAAGCCGTTTTGTCGAAACACGTGTGTGTGTGTGTCGATATAGCCGATTATGTGAACTTGACACGAACACAACCGAGAAATTGTTTGGGCTACAGTTTGAGAATAAGGCGAATTTCATTTTATAGTGCCGTGGCTACTAACAAAAAGAAATACAACGGAAAATCAAATTGTCTGTGTAAATTGCATCTCTCCTATCACAGTTTTAACTGACACTGTCTATATTTGTATGTCTTATATAGGTGGGTGCAGCGTACAAGTTCAAACGTACAAAGTAAGATATGATAAGTTTCTACTCAATATGATCAATTACAAAAAAAAATCTATAATAAAAAAAATGAATGAAGTGAATAATACTATTTCAAAATTAGTTATATCAAGTACTATTTCATTCCGAATTGAAGTGGAAACGAATAAAAATGTCCGTTCATAGTCTCATCGAGATTCACTTCATTCAATTTAAAATATATATGTATATAATCAAGTGAATCGCCCATCCGTAGTTTGGATGAATGTCGATCACGATAGTTAAAAGTGCAACGTATTGAATCTAGTGAAAAGTTTAATCAGTCGACAATTGCAACTCTCTAGAGACGGATCATTACGAAGAATTGAGAAATTTTTTCAAGAAAATATTCGTTCAGATTATTTTGAACAAGTGACTTTGATTTGGTAGCAATAATGTTTGTGTTAAATTATTTTCTAGTTCTAGCGCTGTGTTTCATTCTTTTAATCAACGCACATTTAATTCAAAGCTCTGATTCAGACCCGGCTGATGAATTAGTTTTCGCCCATATTGTAAGCAGCTAAAAGAGAACTCAATTTTTGTGGAACAATTTCAACCAAGTTCAATTACATTAGAATTTATTTTTAATTTGGATTATGCCATAGTTATTTCGTCACGGAGATAGAAATATTATAAATACATACCCAACTGATCCACACAAGGATGAATCCAACTGGCCGGGTGGTTACGGTCAACTTACCAATGTAAGTAATAATGCAATTAATCTGTTTGTGTTAAGTTAATTATTTCTTTGATTTATTGACACTTTTGATTGAAGATCGGACGACAACAGCATTTCGAGTTGGGAGCCTATCTACGCAAGAGATATTTTAGTCTCATTGTCAACAATGGTTCATATCATAAAGACAACATCTATGTGAGAAGGTAAAACAATTAACACAGAAATTATTAGTACTGACCTAGATCAGGAATACAAAAAATAAATAATTTTTTCTTCTTTCCAACGAAGCACCGATGTTGATCGAACACTGATGTCAGTGTCACATATGTTGGCCGGCATGTACCCACCGAAGGACGATCAAATATGGAATAAAACGCTCTTATGGCAAGAATCTTAATTTGTTCGCTTTATTCCATTAAAATTTAGCGAAAATTTCAGACGCTTTTCTTTACAATCAATCGTTTATGCTCGGATCACTATTTACAATCGTTTTTATCGCTTTTCATAGGCAAGCAATACCAATACACACAATGCCGGAGGATACTGACCACGCTTTGGGTATGAAGGGGGATTGCCCTCTGTATGATCAAGCATACGAAGAGTACCAGCAATCAAATGAAGTTCTATTGATGCTTAAAAACAATAAAACGCTGATTCAGTATTTAGAAAAATATACCGGGAAAAATATTAGCAAAATTTGCGATGTGAAATCAGTCTATCAAGCACTGTGGGTAGAAAACTTGAAGAATTTCACGCTTCCAGCCTGGACGGATAAAGTGTTTTACGTCGGCAGCGATATGGAAAAACTCGCTAAATTCTGTTTCAAAATGCGAACGAATACAAAACAATTGGCTCGTTTGAAGGCCGGTTTCTTTGTACGAGAAATTTTGGAACGTTTTTCAGAGAAGAAGAACGCAACACTGTCCCCTGATCGCTCTCTTTGGCTTCATTCAGCTCATGACACCACAATTGCCAATGTGGGTCGCTGATACTCATTTAAGAAACTTGACAACAATCTATAGATTTTATATTTTATAAAAGATTTCATTCAATTATTTCAGGCTTTGAATGCGTTGGGTTTGTTTGAGGTAGGTTTCCATTCATTTTGCTTAGATACGTTTTTTTCTTTTACCAAATTTTGTAATGTTTGGATTTTTTTTGATCAAATATTCATTTTTCCATTTATTAATTCCATAGCCACCACAAATTCCTATTTACGCGTCATGTGTGTTCTTTGAGCTGCATAAATCCAACGGTAAATTCCATGTGGAAATATTTCACAAATCATATCGTGGAGATGATCTAGTTCCACTCCAGCCATTATTCATTCCGAACTGTGGCCAAAAGTGCCCGTTGGAAAAACTGTACGAGATTTACAAAGAAATTTTACCAACGGAAGATTTCAGCGTTGAGTGTCATGTGCCAGAAAAAAAAGTTGTGGAAATATCAAAAGGCACCACCAAAACAGCTTATGCAAACGGTTCGAATAAAAGTACGTGGAATTTTCCTTACGAAACCATTCATCTATGTTTATTCCCATTTCAAATCAAATGTTTTTCTTTATGCATATTTTATAGGTCTCCCCTTGCCCGTCTGTTTCCTAACTCTCCTAACTGGACTGATAGCTTTATTAGCTTTTAATTGATATTTCAAACAACAACTTGTGTCATTAAAACTATATGAAAACATGCATCACTGAAGAGAAGTACACACGTGAATGGCATGAGTATTAAATAAATAATGAATTTCTATCGATAAAGCCTGTCAGCCCAATGTGATTCTATTTTTATTTACTGGAAAAAAAAACTTCAAATTGCGATCCCATTGCCTTGCTAAAATTTTGTGTAATTAAATGTGACTGCATTCATGACTATCGACTTATCAGTTTCAAAACAACGTCGAAATGCAATGAAGCTTGATAAGTATTTGCTATTGTTCGATATATGAAATGCTTGATTGCACTCATCCCACTGGAAACGAAACGAAGATGAAACGACACGTTTGTTTGTTTACACTGATTGATCACAATAATAAATAATAATAGTAATAAACATGCAATTCAATGCCACAAAATGGGTTTTGATTCGAATTCGAAAGAAACAAATATCGAACAAAGAATATATTAGCCTTTGAATTTTTAAACGGAATAAATAAATATTTGTTGTATAACACAACCATCGAGTTAAACCTCTTAATATGCACAAGGAATGAAAATGGGAAAGGGAAAAAAGTTCACTTGCTTATAACTCAGTTAAGCGTAAATAGACTGTTTTTTTTTAATTTTTATCTTGCTACATAAACGCAAGT
Source organism: Sitodiplosis mosellana (assembly GCF_009176505.1). Lineage (NCBI taxonomy): Eukaryota > Metazoa > Arthropoda > Insecta > Diptera > Cecidomyiidae > Sitodiplosis > Sitodiplosis mosellana. The sequence goes on from NW_022595254.1 coordinate 1,180,295, forward strand.
ACTTCCCAAAGTTGTTTATTGTGCATCTCTCAGTGTTGTGTTTTCCCTATATTGATAGTTGAAGAAAGCGGCAAGTTTTACAAGATTGCACAAGAAATATGGTCGATTTACATTTAATAAACGAAACAATGTAACAATGCAATCACTTGGAATAATACAATCAAGTACATAAGTAAAGAGTAGCATTATCCGTCTTCTAATTTGAAGTGATCGTACAAATGATGACATCATTAATTACGTTTATTTTTATTTTTAAGAACTGGAACATAAACACTTTGGAAAGACAACGAAAAGTATTCAGTCGTATCACGTGCGGCCGCACAATCCATTTTAATAAAGAAAGCATATCTTTTTCGAAATGTAGGTATTTCAAAATAAAAAAAGGTTTTTGTTTAGCTTGCGGCTGGTGTCTCATTGTATATATTGATTACCACTTTAGACACTTTTTTCTTCCGAATCGGTGGCCCAAAATAGGATAACATATGATTTGATAAAAATAGATGAAAAAAAATATTTTTTTTTATCTGTAAATATATTTTCATGAGTAGAAAGAAAGAACTCCCATATTGCTTTGTCGAAGAAAAAAACGGAAACATGTACAAAATTCATTGGATAATTTATTGATAACAAAACATTTTTTTCGGTTGAGTACATAGGCATGTTAACCTGTACAGCATTGTTGGTGCTTGAGAAATAGAACAAAAGTTCAGTGTTCCGACAAAAGAATTGATTTATCATGTAAAATTCAAGTCGAACCGCCATCAATATAGGACAGAATCAGATAAAATCGTAGCTAAAATAATACAATAAATGAGAATTTCACATCAGTCGTCGATTCAAACTCTGTCGAATAGGGCAGTATCCCCGTCCGTTTGTCGTTACATAAACTAGCGGTGATTCCACTGAATTGTCACCGGATATTTTTTGTCTTTTCGACAATGTTAGATCTAAAGTCGATAGCTGCACTATTATTGTGTCTACAATTAGCAGCGAGTAGACTAAACATTGATTCGGAGGCGGCTGATGATGAGGAATTAATATTCGCACACGTTGTAAGTGACTGAAAATCGAAGAATTTTTCTTTTTTTTTTTAAATAAAAATTGAAGTGATTATCGTTCTTTCGATAGATTGATTTTTTTTCTTTCAAAGATTTTTCGCCATGGCGATAGAAACCCGTTGGAGAGTTATCCCAAAGACCCATGGATCGATGAATCCAACTGGCCTGAAGGTAATTTGACAAATTGTTGCTATTAAAACAGATTTGATTTACGCAATAATTAAAAATAAAAATCTGTTTTTCTTTCTGCTCGTCCCCACACATCAAAACGTTCTCATTTGCATGCAAATTCCAAAGGATATGGTCACCTAACTAATGTATTTTTGATTTTTTCATAATTAAAAGTGTTTATTCACTTGGCTTTTCATCTCCTCCATTTTGAATAAAATAATTTTGATGAGTTTTTTGAAACCATATTTCAGATTGGAAAGCGACAACATTATGCGTTGGGCAAATTTTTTCGCAAAAGATACTCGAGTTTGCTCGGAAACGGTTCATATTCACCCAATACGGTGTACATTCAGAGTGAGTAAAAGTGATATGAAAATGCCCACTTTTGATATTGAAAAAAAATATTCAATAAGTTGAACTCGTTGAATCTGGTCGTTAAAATCGAGTGTTTTTTCTGCAGGCACTGACATTGATCGAACATTGATGAGCGCTGCATCGAACATGGCTGGGTAATATATATGAAACCTATTTGCTATTTATTCTATAAACTGATTCAACTGATTTTTTGGTAGACTTTTTCCCCCAAGTGACGATGAACTATGGAATCCAAATATCGCTTGGCAACCCATACCCATACACACCATTCCAAAACGATTCGACTATGTTGTCAACGGCGAAACATATTGTCCTCGTTTCAATGAAGCCTTCGAAAAGTACACACAAACGCCCGAGTATCGGAATATTTTCATAAAGTATAGGCCTTTTATTGACTATTTAGAAAAAAATACCGGACTATCGATTCATGATCTCATTGCCATCCAAACTCTAAATAATACACTTTTTATACAAAGTATAAAGAATAAAACGTAAGTACTTTATTCTCGATTCTCTCAAATTTCTTTTCATATTCGTTGCAAATTTTCACAGTTTGCCGGATTGGACGAAGCCAGTGTTTGTGGCCGGTGGTGATTTGGAAATGTTGACAAATTTGTGCTTTGCATTGAATACAACTACACCTGTGTTGGCCCGCTTGAAAATTGGGTTTCTGTACCGTGAAATACTCGACCGTTTTGATCAGAAAATTGCATCCGAATTGACACCGAATCGTACTCTCTGGCTTTACTCTGCTCACGATTCAACCATAGCCAGTGTTTTGAATAGCATCGGACTGTTCAAGGTGATTATCATTATTGTGAAGATTCAGTTTATTTTTGTCTGTCTTTATTAACAATATTGAATCGATTTTCAGCTGCACAGTCCGCCATACGCGTCTAGTCTTCTGATCGAATTGTATAAGCAGAAAAATGAATTCTACTTCCAAATATTCTACCGAACATCAGACACTGACAACCCATTGCCATTAGAGATTCCATTGTGTGGGACGAAATGTTCAATTAAAAAATTCCGTCAAGCGTATAAAGAAATCATTCCGATCGGAAGCTATGAAGACGAGTGCCGTCTATGACATTAAATTCCCAAAATTGTTGACACTTTTACAATTTATTGATTTTTCTGAGGTTAAAATGATTTTTTTCTGAAAATTGTACTTGAAACAAAACCCACTAATTTTTCATTAAATTCAATAGTTGAACAGAGTTGCTGATTAAAAGAATTTTTCAATGAAACTGAATTACTTCTTGAATTTGTATTAATCAATCGTCGCGTGAACAATTGCCATTCGAAGTGCTCATTAACGTTATTGCCGTGCGCCGATTTTGTTATCGAAGCCAAATAATTTTGACCCTCTTTTTTGTGATCGTTCAATTATTTACATATAAGAATGAATTTGGCACGTGGATTTTTCGCGTGCAAATTCAGCTAGAATTTGAGCCGCCTGACTCATTGTACTGTGTGGCTGGTGGCAAAAAGACACATGTGCATTCAATTGCGTAAATTAGTATTCACAGCTGACAATAATAATATTAATTTACATAGGCAATAACATCATCACAAAATCAGTCCATTCCACGAAGTATTTTCTGCGAACGTTTCATTATTTCTTTGCCTGTTCACAGGTGAAATAGCTTTTCAAATTCGTAATCGCCACACAATTATCAGATTTCAAGCGAATCAGTCGCATTCTTACTTTAATTTTATTCATTTTGATTTCTTTTTGACAATTTCCAAAAGCGAAATATTTGAAGTGATGTGTTGGCTTTGGATTGTGATGATATTTTCATCGTTGTATTTACTCGCCGATGCGAGCAGATCGTCAAGGAATACCAAAAATGAAACTGTGACTTCTAATGAGCCAAAATTGATATTTGCACATGTTGTGAGTAGAATTGATTTCCGTTGTAATTTTAATTGTTCATTACGTTACACGAGTGAATTGAAGGCATGAATTAAAAAGACTTCTTTGGAGGATACTAAAATAATGTGAATAAAATCATTTAGATTTTTCGACACGGTGATCGCAACCCACTTTCAACGTATGCCAGCGATCCGAAATCCAATTGGCCCGGTGGACTGGGAGCATTAACCAATGTGAGTTTGAGTAGAACTGTTGTTTTTTCCTAGGGGACTCACGCCAATTTCCATATTTAAAATATGAACAAATAATATGAATTTGTTTATGTTTCAACATATTAAACAGATATGTATGCATAATTTCAATTTTGCTCAATTTTGTTCAATAAACCGACTGTCAGCAGAACCATGTCCAATCTGTTGTCGTCATTATCGCTTCAAAAATTCTGGAAATGGGTTTTGGTGGATCCTGTGGATTGTTCAAAACCGCTCCTGGTTCTGGAAGTGGATCCTCAGGATGGGCCAGGGCATTGTCAAACCCAGTCTGATCCATCCTGAAGATCCACCAAAAACCCACTTCCAGAACCGGGAGCAGTTTTGAACGATCCTGAGGATCCACCAAAACCCACTTCCAGAACATATTGTTCAAGGTGAATATGAACAATAACAACGCATTCGGGAAATAATACAAAATATTTGAAATCTAGCGTGAATTTTACATGATTTAAATAATACAAATAGATTTTGCTAAATAAAATTTGGCATGAATCCCCTAGGTTTTTTCTTCGGAAATTGAATGATTTTGAATAACTGAACCGCGTTTCTTGAATTACGCAACGACTTAAAAAAGCTACAAATGTGAAAATCATTTTTCAGCTTGGAATCGAACAAGAATATGAGCTAGGAAAATATTTACGAAGAAGATATGCTTCACTCCTTGGAGATGGTCATTATTCAAATGATAACGTGTATGTTCAAAGTGAGTAAAATATCGAAAATGCGTTTTCGAATTATTACCCGTGTGGAAAAATAATGACTGACTGACTTTAGATTTAGTTGACTGTAGTTGATTGGATTTATGTTTTTGTATGACGAAAATCACTTTGTCCCAAAATAAGCAAGTTATTTCGACTTGTAACTTTAAACGATTTCAGTTAACTTTGATAGACTTACACTACACGTTGTACTGAAATGTCAATCAAAGTAAGTCCTTTTTGTCCGAAATTAGTTAACTGACTGGTCAGTTACAATATTTGCACACGGGTACTTATTTGGATTTGTGTATTCCTTCAAAATTATATTTGATTGTCATTTATCCAAAAACTATCTCTTTGCGTAGGCACCGATGTAGACCGAACACTGATGAGTGCAGCAGCAAATCTGGCTGGGTAATATTGAATTGATTGTAATAATATGCAAAACCTACGTGTTATTCATACCATACACTGATCCAAGCGATTTTTTGTTAGACTTTTTCCACCCGATGACAACCAAGTGTGGAATCGTGACATAAACTGGAGGCCAATACCAATCCATTCAATCCCATTAGACTTAGATTACGTTCTATATGTGGGAAAACCTTGTCCACGCTATGATCACGCAATGGAAGAGTATTTAAATTCCTCAGAACACGCCAATCTCATAGCGAAATACAAAGAGATGTTCACTTACTTGGAAGAGAATAGTGGCGTTCAAATTCGCACATTTGACGACGCACAACTTCTGTACAACACACTTTGGATTGAAAATCAGAAAAACAAAGGGTAAGCCAAAATATGGACTAGAATAATTTCTGAATTATTCTTGTTGAAACTGTAATTTTCATTTTTAAATCCAATATAGACTTTAGCTATTATGTTCAAAAATCGAAGTTGAAAATATTTGCTTTACTTTTTTTTAATTCATAAGTTTACCCCTTTGGGCGGAGGAAGAGTTTTTGGAGAAAAGTGACTTTGAATGGGTTGCAAATCATTATTTTCAAATTCCAACCAATACATCATTGTTGGCTCGTCTAAGCAATGGATTTTTTATTCGAGAAATCTTGGAGCATTTTGAGCAGAAAATAAACGGAAGTCTATCACCAAACCGTTCTCTATTTCTTTATTCAGCCCACGATTCAACCATAGCCAATGTTTTGAATAGCCTGGGCCTTTTCGATGTAAATTTTTTATGTCATTATCAACTGAATAATATTTTTATTACATTTCTTGAACACATTTTTCTATTAAAAACCATATTTAATTTTAGCCACACAATCCACCGTATGCGTCGAGTGTCTATTTTGAGTTGTACCAATCAAACGATGAGTACTACATGCAAATAGTCTACAGAAATACAAGCGACGAGAATCCATTACCATTGGAAATCCCAAATTGTGGCACGAAATGTACGTTAAAGCAATTCAAGAGCATCTACAGTGCAATCATACCAACTGAGACGTTTGAAGAAGAATGCCAATTACCGTTGTATTTGCGAATTTTGGAAGGAAATGACATTATCGTATCGTATCAATGTAAGTCGATCTTTGATCCAAAAGTGTTTCAATTTTTTAAGAAAAAAACATTTTTCATTCGTTTCAGGGGTCATTGTTATGATTTGTATTGTTTGTCTGATGCCGTTTGTGGCAGTCATCTCATGGAAGCTATTATCACGGAACCGAGGCAATATCGTCATGGAAAATGATAATCTGAAATATTTATAAAATGCATACGATCAGCACACTTGACTGCAAATCGCTTATCGTTTGCATAAAGTTCATTCATTTTCTGCCATTCTAAAAATACCCATTGGTAGCGAAAGTTTAATCTCATCATGAGATTCTCAAGCCCGTGCTACTCAGCTTCATTTTCCTATTAGAATAGAATTTTTATCACTTGTGCATGTGTTATTTGATGACGCTTAAAGAATAAATTCATCACCAACAAAAAATTATCAATAATTTTTCTTAATTGCATTTCCACCGAAGAAACGAAGAAGTGCGTCAGCGTGTCATAGTCGCTCATTTATCGTATTCTTATTTAAACCTTGATAAAATTGGCCGGCTGAACGAAGTGAATTTTGTTTATACAATTTCGCAATCACGTTACACTCGTCTTTTTTTAGACAAGTCATTTACACCGCATATCTGTGGCAAATGTTTACGTTCAGTTCCAGTTCCGACCAACAGATGTCCAATGCCGCACACTAGTTGATATCGATTTTACGTAAGTATTGGTGCGAGTCGTCAAGAAAAAATAAACGAAACGCATTCACATAGCTGGCAAACACAAATGTTCGCCTTCTCTTTTGCAGTTCGGTCGAACAAGCATGCAGATAAAATTAAAAGTTGATAATAAGTGAAATTGTGTATTGTACGTGTGTTGGAGGCATTGTGTCGACCTTTCGACAGCCTAAACCGAAATCAGCAAATTATTCAATTTTAGTCTAAATCACTCAACCCAGTGGATTTATTCATTTCGCTCCGATAAATAATATGTGTGCTGTGAACGCATTTTGAAATATTCGTTCGCATCAAACATTCATATTTACATTTTATTCATCATTTCATGAATTAAAAATTAGAAATAATTACACAATGTTAGATGTTAGAAATTTTTTTGTTATTTTGCTATTGTCGTGCGTTGATTCTATTACGTGCAATATCACCGATATCACAAATGAAGGCCAGCTGGTGTTCGCACATGTTGTAAGTGAAATTTAACACTTTCCGTGTTTTGTTGTTAGTGTGGGTTATTTGCTTCATGGTTAAATTTATGTGTTCCGCATATTTTTTTCTCTATTTCTGCTAGATTTTTCGTCATGGTGACCGAACGCCAGTCGACCCATACACAAATGATCCATGGAAAGACCGAATTTATTGGCCTGAAGGTGGGTTACGATAAATTTCTTTTCAGTTCTTGACTTCAATATATGAACCCATTATAAACTTTGACTCCGTTGATAACGTATTTGACTTTTTCTTCACAGGTTACGGACAGATAACAAATGTAGGGCGAAAAAAAAAAATTCTTCTTACTTTCATTTGACCATGAAATTCGACACATTTACCTCATGACACTAATCTTATTACCCTTTTTCTCGTTTACCTTTAACCGTGATGATTTCAGATTGGAAAAGACCAACACTATCATTTGGGGCGGTTTTTCCGGAAAAGATACGAACAATTGCTAGGCAATGGCGAATACTTACGAGATATTGTATATATTCAAAGTGAGTTGCGATGTGAATTTTTAGTAGTGAATGAATTTGTGACAACAATTGTTTTCATTTTATTCAATAGGCACTGATGTAGATCGCACACTGATGAGCGCTGAATCAAATCTGGCCGGGTAAAATAATATTTATTGCATATTTGCAAAGCCTATTTATTCTATAAACTGATCCAACCGATTTTTTATTAGACTTTTTCCGCCCGATGGCAATCAAATGTGGAATCGTGACATAAAATGGCAGCCCATTCCTATCCACACAACTCCAGAAGTTTTGGATACGACTTTAGCCGCTAAAAAACCGTGCGCTCAATACAATAAAGCCTTAAAAAAATACCAAAGTTCACCAGAGTTTCAAGCCTTGCTCAAGAATTACAAGCCACTGTTTCAGTATTTAGAAGAAAATTCCGGTTCGCCAATCAAGACATTTGATCAGGCACAGTATTTGTACAATACACTATGGATTGAAGATTTGAAGAATTTTACGTGAGTATTCAGTGAACATTATTTATCAAACAAAATCCTTACTATTATATCAATTGTATGGCATTTTGCATTCACTACAGCTTGCCGGATTGGACGAAAAAAGTATTTCCAGGCGGCGATTTAAAATGGGTTGCCGATCGGTCATTTCAAGTGCAAACCAATACACCAACCTTGGCTCGTTTAAAATCCGGGTTTTTGCTTCGCGAGATCTTAGATCGTTTGAGCCAAAAAATTGAATCAAAACTAGACCCCAATCGCTCTCTATGGCTATATTCAGCCCACGATACGACTGTGGCCAATATTCTCAATAGTCTGGGACTCTTCGAGGTAATGACGCATTAAATGTTGTCTTTTTTCGCTTATTATTCCGCATATGACGTCCAAAAGGGATTCCAAATAGTACTTTGACTCTGTTTCAAGATTAAACATTGATAACGTATTTGATTTCTTTGCAGCCACCACACAGCCCACCGTATGCAGCCACCGTGCTGTTTGAGTTGTATAAAACGGGTGATAATTTTTACATTCAATTATTTTATAAAAATTCAACCAACGAAATTCTATCGCCATTGAATATTCCATCGTGTGGAGTGAAATGTTCGCTTGACGATTTTCGTCGTATTTACGCGTCCATCATCCCAACTGATACGTATGAAAAGGAATGTGAAGTGTCACTGATGTCAATGACCTATACTGATGTTGAATTTCGTGGTCTAGACGGCAGTTGGATTGCGCTAATTTTACTGTTTCTCATTCTATTGGTCGTCGTCACAATATCATGGAAAATGTTCCAACAAGAACGAAATGAGCAATGGTACCACCGAATCTAATTTAGTACTTATCATCTTTCTCGTCACAAAAGAACAAAAACAACAAACAAAAATTTGATTTCACACGATGCCATACAAATCATATATCAATCATACGAATCAAAGTTTAAGCCGTTTTTTTCTTTCATTAAGAGTCGTTGCAAGTCATAGGTTTATATTTTTTGAATCGACTGTTACCACAGCTCTTTAGAAGCTATTATCAATTAAACATACGAAAATAAAAAATTTTGATAAAAAGAAATTTGTGGTGGTGTTGTTGTCATTATTTAACAATCCTGGCCTTTGAACGATAAGAAAAATCGAGATATTTTTAGTTTGGTTTGTTTATTTACTTTTGTTTTGCGTTTGAATTTCAAGACATTAATAAGACACTACTGGAACGAACATTCTACATATCTCTCTTTCTACCTCTTGTCAAAAATGAATGTAAAAAAATTTTTATCTTATCGCACCTCAAAAGTGGTACGTAATTGAAAAACGTGAGATTCATTCATCAAATCTGAACGGATTGACCTGAATATCAACGGCTAAACGAGCCGTGAAATGAATTGTAAAGTACTAAAATGAGCTGCTGCGTTGTTTACCTCTTTTTCATAGATTCCTTAACCTTATAATCTAATGTCTGGTGTAAATCTAACTCAATGGCTTTACAATACTTGCGATTCAAATATTGCGTCGTAATGTTTCGAAATGGACGGAAATTGAATTTAACAAAAAAAGCGCCAAAACTAAATCTAATCCGCGAATTTGAGCGACAATTTTGAATTTTGTTCTAATTTCATTTTCTTGATTTGACTTGTCTGGTGAAAAAAAATGCAACTTAATGCAATAAATGTCTCTGCACAAGGCACATAATTGGTATTGTTATTGCTATAGTTAATGAGAGTGGTAGCAACATTGCCGCGGAACTACGTACAAAGTCCCAGTTGAAGATCTTGATGAAATTTTCCGTGTTTGACCATGGATATGAACCATCATCAAAGTACATGGGACATTGATCGCCTGAAAAAAATAAAATTGGAATTTTGATCAATACAAAATGTGTAACTTGAAGCCAATTCTATTGAAACTTTGAACAAATTTAACCACAATGAATGGCTTTCGAAATGTTTTGAGCGTGTCAAACTTACGTTCTCTTTCGTATTCGGTCATGTCCAGAGCGACGACCGCTCCTTCAGTATAATTCCATGATGTTACATCTTGTTTGATATGACAGAATGCACCGACAGCTTGTGAGATGAGCACTCGATTCAAATCGGCTCTTTGATACACCCAGCAACGATATTTCTGCAATTTCAACAAAACAACCATTGAATTTGCCTGATACTAAAAATGGATGAAGAAAAATAGGTTCAATGAAATCATACCGAAAGTGGATCCAAATCATCATAAGTAATAAGGTATGATTTTAAGTTTTCCTTGAAGAAACCAATGCATCGCAGGATGTAATCGGGGTCGTGATAAATATCAACTGGTCTACCAAGATGATCCACGGACAAACAATAGTTTTCATCAATCATAATTTCCTTTTGATCAGTTCCGCACACCGAAAAATCGGATATGTTTTGTTTGCAACGAATGTCAGGCCGAGGACTCAACGTAACACCACCAAGAATACTGTTTGTGAAATGAACATTTTCAAGCATGATTATAAGCTATGTTTTCATAGATTTATTGATTTTATTTGTGGAAAGAACATCGTTTTTACCGTGTTTTGAATGGATGTTCGCCTCTTTGCGTAAAGTTGAACTTTCCAGCTACGGGACATCGCACTGGCACCGGATTTTTTGCTGTTTAAAAAAAAAAAGAAATAGTACATATTAGCAACATAAACATTTACATGCATGAATATATAGGATGAGAACAAAATGCATAGGATCAAAATCCGGCAAAGAAATTTGATCCCACTAAACGGTAAGGTTCGAAAACTTCTAAGATAGCATAAAAATGTGTCCAAAAATGTCAACTTACATAAGAATAGATCGTATTTCCATTCTTCTCTGTTAGGGAATTGCACCCACGAGCAAACCGTACTGAAGTCATCCTTTATCACAGCCAAACCACGTCGGAATCGAATGATATTGTGATGTCTTGGTACAAAGTCGAAGCATACATAATCCTTTTGACTGGAAATTGAAAATAATAATGCAGTACACATTAAAAATTATCTGTGAAATCATAAACAAACTAAAGGTAACGAAACATCGTGATGTTTATTTTTTTATATTGTTTTTTTATGATGAAGGTAAACTCACCATCCGTCAACAGTTAAACGAGCCATCATAATACGGGTGTCTCTCTGTTCTTTGCAAACATAAATGGTTCGACGATAACGAGCCTTGTCCGGGTAGTAAGTTTCAATCAAATGAGTTTCATTAATGAAAACATCGGCATCAATGTTGGCTGTATTGACCCAATCACCGCTGAAATTCTGTGGCAAACGACAACCTGCCTCAACGACTTCCGCTTTCACTGGTGTCACACGCAATCTCTCCGGAGATTTTTCGACGGTTTTGAGGGTATTGCTACGAATAAAAATGAAAATAATTTTTTTTTTCTAAAAATCATCAATACAACATTAGTTGAACATTTTAAAAGACACATAAATTTGAAGTGATTTTGCCAACATAGACAAAAATTCTGTCTTTTTGCCAATATCACAAGAAAAAAAAACGCTGTCTCAATCCTTACCATTCGGCCGTAATTGAAACACCAATATAAAGGTCATCGTCTCGATTCTTCAAGAAACACCGATATTTTTCATCTTTTCGACTTTCTTTTGTGTTGGCCACAGCAAAGTAATGGTTCTTGCCAACAAACCAATCGCCCAGACAACTGTATTCAACGACACCGTTGAAAGTTCCCGTCATACCTTGGCATTGCTTGTATGTGATGTTGAATTTTTGATTAGTGATCAAAAATTGTGTACCGGCCGTTTGGCACGAGCGAATTTGAGCGTCTGGATTGTCACATTCACCGGTGAATCGGAAACGATTCTAAAAATAGGAATTTAAAAACAGAAATTGAGTTCAATTTATTTATACCGTATGCAACTTATCATTTAAAACAAATTATTCACAAGTGGAACAAACCTGATATGCAAATTGCCAAACACCTTCTAACGACGATCGGCAATTGATCGGAATGTAATTCTCGTTGAAAAGCGTAATGAGTTGCTGGTCAATGTTAATTCCAGTGCATACACGTTCAATAGTTGGCTCTTTGTCCGCTTCCAATGTGACACATGGGCCAACAGTCTTTTCAAACACATTTAACGTTCTTGGATAGGTTTTAACGCAATAATGGCAATTTTGTTCTTGTCTTGATTTCATAACAAACGTATAATCCGCTCCATCCCGTAGGAATGTAACACATTCACCATAGCGCGACATTGAGATATCATCAATTATGGTTAGTGTTGGTTTGCCAGATTCCCATGAAAACCAAGAACCGCGCAAGATTTGTGGCATCGAACATTTTCCATATGCTTGTTGAACTAAAAACACAAACACAAATAAAATAAGTTTTTATGCAATAAAAATAAGTTAGAAATTCTAATTAAAACATGACTAATTTGGATCTCCATTCCGGGGTGTGGCTTAAAGTTGTTGCAATTGTTACATGAAACTGTTTCGGATGTAATTCGGAAATAAAAACTTACCATAAAATATGCTAACAAATTGGAATAGCAACACTATTCTAGGTAACATGTTGTTGATGGATTAAAACATAAATACGACTCGAGGTGAAATTACTAATTAAACGAAGTAAAAAAGTTTTGAATGCAGACAACAAGAATACAATACAAACAATTAGCTGCTTTGCTACATAAACTACAAATAAATGACTGTACAAATGTCACACGCTTTTTACGTATATACATTTACGACGGTCATTATGTATTATGTGCTGCCCTCTGTCGGCGTAACGCATGCATCATTATTGCCTCGCTCTTTCTCTCTCTCTCGCTCTCCCGTTGATGATTTTGTTTTTATTTTTATACGTTTGCCATTAGAAAAAAAACGTAAATGATACATTTATGCTTTTGGGTTGTACTTTGGATTTATTTTCATTTTTTTTTCCATTGAAATCTAATGCAAAAAAAAAACGGATTTGAAACGTGATCTTTTTAGCGAACGAACCCTTTAGCAAATAAATTTGATTCATGACCAGGAAATGCTGTTGAGGTTTGAAGTTTATTGTTCTACGGACAAAAGGCTAAGGATATTAAGTAGTCGAGAGCAATCCGAATGTAAGCCTCCCACATCAACGGGTGGAAAATCTTGTAAAAAAGACTAGACTTATGAAATGAAAAATCCTATTACTTTGAAGCAGACACACACAATCTGACTAATCTGGTTCATCGCAACGAAAGCAACGATGTTCTGCCTCTGCTGCTGCCACTTTTTGATATCGTAGTCCGTTCGGCACCGATGTTCGCAACGCACGTAACAAATACAGTCATAGAAATAAAACACAATGAAGCACATAAATGGGTTCCACTCCAAAACTGCTGGGCTAAATATTGACTCCAACGGAAAAGGGATGAAAATTCATTCGGTTTGCCGCCGTTGTTGGTGTGTCCGAAGAAAAATTCGTACATGCTTCATGGGCTCATCGGTAGCGTATCGTATCATAGCAGCTCAACGGAGCGAGAGTGTAATTCGAGATACGATTAGAATCCGTACAAATACTTGCAAGTAAAACCTTTGAACTCTCACATTGGCTCCAAAATAGCAGTAATCCTTTTCGGTAGGTCGTGCATAGATATTTGGCGTGTGCGTATACGATGTACGTGCACGTATCAAAGTGTGTGAGAGTGAGAGATGCTATCGCACCGACTACTTCAAAGAATGAACATTTTCGGCGAATACAGTATACAGTATTTCGGCTTTGGCGTTGGGGTACGTCGTTTTGTTCGTGGCTTCGTTGAATCGCATCTCGAATGACCCATGTGTGTGCGGTGTGTATTTGCGCCATTCCAATTCAAAACAATGCGCATATTTAACTTTTGATACTACCCCAGTATCGAGTCACCTTTTGACTGTGTGTGCGTGCAGCCCGTTTATGCGTGTGGTGGTGCAGCACCAGCAGCAGCAGTAGCAGCACCAATACAGTTGGTTTTCCTCTGCTGATTTTGCTGGTGTTGCGTGCTTTTCAGATATTTGCATAAAACCATATATAGCACAGCATTTTCCTCGATAGCGAGAAAAGTGGAGCGTGTATGTATATACATCGATATCCGTACGGTGTGTGTGTATGTGTACATGTATACAGTTTGTCCGTAGCATGGAATGAACATTGAAGCGTATATACGGACTATCTTGTTTTCGATGGTACTCCAACGAGAGAAAAACATGTTTTTACTGCATTTTAATACAAGTTCACACACTCTCTCTCTTTCTTTCTCTCTCTCTCTACAACCGAGACGCGCACGTTATGGCAAAAATTTCTGTTGAAATATAGAGTGCGAATAGACGTTTGTGAGCACACGATAAAACGAATCGAAACGGAACACAACCATTGACGATTACGTCGACATAATCTCCCCTTTGGCAACGCAAACAGTCATTTCCATATCACACCAAGCAAATACATTCGCATACATCTGCATTTTCTATTGTTTTGTTCGTTCAATTAACAGCGATCGGACGAAGAAAAAATAGTGAAAAACGAAAGCGGGAGAATAAAGTGCGCCAGTATCGCGTAGATTTTTCATCACAACAGAGAGTAAAAAAACGAGTTTTATCAAATAAATGCAAAGCGTATAAGCCATGCAGCGAGCGAGTGTGAAATGAAAATTCAGTTCAGCCATCGAACGAACGGACAACTGAACGAACGAACGGAGTGAGCAATATACACGAAACGAAAAAAAAACACACAAGTGAAAAAGTCGAAAAAGAACGTCATACCAAAGAGAAAAAAAAATATGGAAAATTGCACAGACAGCAATTTTTCTCTGTAAACTATTTTCCCGATTTTCCGAAATATCTATATATATATACGTGTGCAAGATTTGTTCGTGTTTTGTGTTTCATTGTTGTTCTTGCGTGTTCTGTTTTCAAATGCATCGAAAATTGCCGAACTTGCTTGCATGGTGGAAGTTAAATGTGAAATTCAGTGCGGATCGAACATCGACAAAAGTGTGTATTGGAAATTTTTTTTTGTGTTGATAGGGGGTTTTTGGTCGGTGAGATTGTACGCGTTGTTATTTTTTCATCTTCTTCTACTTCAATATTTTCTCTCGGTCCCTATTCCCAGCTCTGTCGACCGAGAACAACGACAACGACGACGGTGTGGAAAATCTAAGGGAATGTTCAATTTTCGCTGCGTTATATCGCTTGATTTGTTTGCTTCCAAACAACAATCAAAAATAGCTGCTGCAACAGTGTTTCTCTAATCGTTTTTCCCCCATTCTAAATATATCCTGTATTCAATTTTGCGATTTGTTTGCAAACCAACAGTGAGAATTTGCGAACACCAATTCTCGACGTATTCAGTGCCAGTGCCATTTGCACACACAAACTGCGTGCATGTAATATGTGTGCTGTGTACTCTAGCGAAAAGTGATGGCCCATACAAAACAGGCTAATAGAATGGAACACAAAAATAATGAAGTTAATTCGAAAATAGAAAGATAGAAAAAACCGAAGTGAAATCGAATCCGATAAACGTGCACGACAGACACTAGATTGGAAATTGTCGACACATTTAATACACGGAGTATATATTCGGGGTCTATGTGTTTTTTTTTCGCACTCACTCATCCTCTCGCCTCCAAATTGTTCGATATTCCGCATGTCATTTGAGATTGTGTCTCCTCCTTTTTAACTCAGCTTATCAATAAAAGCGTTTAGCTGGAACGAATATAAAGGACCAGAAGAAACAGAATTCGGCAACATATCGTTTACAAATTCGATGACTACGACAACGACTACGTGAAGTGCGAACGCCGAAAAAAAAAACACAACGACATCTGCAATAAAATTGGAAATTGCCACCATCAAACATATACATATATATCGCAGTGGAAAAAAAAGTGACGGAGGCAAAAGAGAGTGTTGTCGATATATTGCCAATGTGAAGTTGCATCGATAATTTCGGGTGTCGAATTACACTTTTACTTACAAAATACGCACACAAAATGTCTCCCATTTCAAACAACCCGTTCGCTCTCTCGATTTGGTGAGCGAAAGCTAGCGAGTGTGTGCAAACGACGAACGAGAATCTTATATTAAACTGTACGAGGTTACAATTCTATGTATAAAAAAAGTTCTAAATTCCTTTGCGCTAATTAAACATTGGTTTCTTGAAAAATTCAGTGGAACACACCGTACACCCCAAATACTAGAATATACATCGACACACTCTTTGCCAACAGCTACTCACCCACACTCTTCGACAATGGCTACGCTCCAGTTTTTTTCCCTAGCTCTCCAATTCTCTAATCCTAATTAGAAACATTTCTGAAAAGCGTTTTACTTTGATATATATCGACGTCAATTTATATCAATACGGTTATCATCATCATCAAGTCAAATTATTATTATGAGGACAACCAATTTGTTGTTCGGGAAAAATTCCGTGGAAAGGTTCTCAAACCCCATAAAGTAGAGAAGAGCGAAAAATAAATAATAGAAAAAAAAGAGTGAAACGAACGAAGAGGAAATTTAATAGCACGACCATATTAGTGGCCATTGTGAAAAGCGACAGCAAGAGTTCATTTGAATAAAGAGTGTGTGAGTGTATCTATCTCTCTATGTAAATCTTATGCGCGCACTGTGTGTATGGACGCGTCAGCTTGAGTGTTTTGTGTGGCGTGGAGTTCATTGAAAAAGAATCACAAATGCAAGAAAAAGGTTTCCGAAGGTCTATTTTCAATAGTAGAGCATGAATGAGTGATATCATCTAAAGTGTTGTCATTAATGGTTTTGCTGCTTTTGCTCTCACTCATTCGTTCGTTTTATACAAATAACGCCACCATAATACTAAAATAACAATAAAATATCTGTCGCACCAAATGACGAATAAACTCAAGTTACTGTGTGTATTCCTGAGAACTCGAAACGACTTTGAAAATGGATTGTAGCCAAGAAATTGTGCTCACGAAGATTATTATGAAATCGTAATAATTTGTTACGCTCGGCCACAAACAATATGATGGCACAATCAATTAGTTCGAGTGCAAGGATTATATTATATGCGTCATAAATAAAAATTTATTGACATAAAAAAGAACTATAACCGAAAGAACAAGAACAAGAACAAGTGAAATTGTAATTATTTCCCAAGTATTATATTACTTGGCGCGTAATGGGCCCCTGATCGTCCACTTGAAAAAAAAGTTTCGTTCATGTAAAAAGTGTTGGAAAAAAGCGCGCACATTGCGCGAACGACTCCAAAAACCGACCGAACAAAACGTAACGAAAGGAAAGGAACTGAGCTGTGATTAGACGAATCAAATTAGCCAAATGAGAACGTTAATTTTCGTGCATAGAACCTAAAGCATTCGGGCAAAGTAAATAAATAAAGCAACAGCGAGAGGGAGAGAAACAGAAAAAGTGTGGTCATAAAGTAAAATCTCCGAACTATAAAAAGAGGAATCGTGCACGCGAGAGATAGCGATAGAGACACTTCCAAGAAGTAGCAGAAAAAAGGAAAAAGAAAAAGAAGAAGAAGTCGCGCGCGGTACATGAAGAGTTTGAGATTGAGTTTGCACAAGGAAACGCGAGAATCAAAGATAAAAAGGGAAACATCTTGGTGTTTTGGTGCTTTCATGTAGAATTCTAACAGCATTGCCATCCAAAGGCAAGCTCATTTCCATAAAAAAACTGTTTTATAAGGAAATCATGTATACGAAAAGAGCGAAGAATCAGTGGAACGAAAACGACAGCGACGACATCGACATCGACAGCAACAGCAACATTAACGACAACAACAATAACCAAACGCAACAAAATTTTACCTCGAGAAAAAAATCTAATTAAATTTCTTTGTGATGCTATTTAGAGTTAGAGCCATTTCTCTTTGAGCGCGCACGAACCCGGACAATGGCTCTAATTAATTTGAATAGAAATGACTATGTTTTTACCATATTCATCATGCTGGCGGTTTGCGTACAAGCAAGCACATACAAAGGTACGTCGAAATGGCCGAAACGAGAGAGCGATGTGCTTTTGTTCGGCGTCCATTAAAATTGCATTTTAAGTAGAACCGATAGAGAAAAGTAGGGACTGCATCAACACAAGAAAGAAAAAAATAACACATACCGACACTGGACTAAAGAGATTCGAACGGACCAAAAAATGGAAACGAAAAAACTACAAAAATACGATATTTGTAAAATGTTATGCGGCACACAGCTGCGATTTACCCCGCAGCATGTTGCCAATTCTGAATAGCCATAGCTTAAGCATTCAGCATGCCCCTTGTTTATAATTTCATCATCTTTTTGGTCGTGATTCCGCTTTTCATCGTATCGAATCTCATGCCAGCGCTCGTTCGTTCGTACGTTCATTCCTCATTTTTTTTTTGGGTGACATATTCACTGCAAAAGACGAGAGGATGAATAATATTCAGGCTCTTTTCAGGATTTTTCCGAGACAAGAGCGCATAGAATGTGTTAGAGATGCAAAAGTCTATACGTAGTGAATATGCGATAACAAGAGCAAAAGTGAACAAAAAAAATAGACAAAAAAAGACGAAAGAACAAATAATACGCTTTCAACGTGCTGCGCATTTGAATATCGCATAGTTCTTGCTTTTGCGTTGAATAATTAAAAATTCTGTGGTTTTTTTTCTTTCTTTCTTCCATTTTTGCTTTGGTGGTGGTGATGGTGCCGCTGCTTTCAATTCTCTACTTCTCTGCCTATGGTTTGGCCTGGCCATTTGGAACAAATGTGCGCACAAAACGGAAACACCATAAATAAACAACACACAGACAGTGGATACAGCATAGGCAAAGGCAGCAAAGGCAGTACATCATCCAATTCACAAAATCGTATTATGTCATCGGATTCTGCTTTATTTACGACAAGGAATAACACAAAAGTGATTGCTCAAAAAGGCGGGCTGGCCGTTTTACCATGTGCTGTCAAATGGAATCCGACCGCGACGGTAAGTTGTATATGAAAATACAAATAAATACAAAATACATGAATAAGAAGAAGAAGCAGCAGCGGCAGAAGAGCAGAAAAAAGAGTACACATTTCGTAGGCTGGTATTCGCAATTGGGATTCTCCCCGTGTGCTGCCGCCGTATATCTCTTGTGCTGTTGTGTTGAGCGCTTGATGTGTGCTCGCCGCGCTTACCATTTGATATGGCATTATAAATCACACATAAATTTTGTTCATGCATCAAATGGCACAAGTGAAAAAGAAACATTGCTATGCACACAACACACACCGTACGCTGAGAAAACACATAGCAGCACACATAACCCACAAAAATATTTAACAAGAATAACAGCGTTCGGGGTTTCGAGAACGAGGAGTTAGGAAGATCCGTAGCGAAAACTATTCGTCTATGTGTCGTAGCAGGCATAAAATATTCAAAATATGCACCGGTGTGTACATTGTGCCGATTGTTATACGTTGAGTACACGGGCACGTGCAACAGCGGACAAAAATAACAGCGACAACCGTCGACAATCATCGAATACGACGAAGACGAGGTGAGAAAGCGAGTGAGAAAGCGAGAAAGCGACAAAGATACCGAAAGTGTTGTTCAACATGTACCCTTTGTTTCTTTGAGTTTAATCGACGGCTTTTTTATGAGGCGCTTTACGTGTCGACTGTGACTCGAGTGTACATGTTTTCGATCCAGTTCGACAGGCACAACGCCACTATTTTTTGTGCTCGCATGCTTTTTCTTCCTGTCTCTCTCTCTCTCGTTCATTCCCTCATATGATCAAACGAACGAGCGAGCGAGCGAGTGAACGAACGAATGAGTAGAGAGCACATACATAATCGAGCCGATTTCGAGCACATTTTCCAAAAGGAATCAAGCAGTCGTAATTAATTCATTTGTCGACAATAAATCAATGGCTGTTTATATGAATCTTATGTTTTGTTACCATATATATTCAGAGTTTCATTTTGTAGTTTTAACATGTAAATGAATTACTTTATGGCATCGTTCGATAAATCTGCCACATAATGCAGCTTGCAGTGTGTCGCCACATCTCTCACCTTTTCAATATTCCAATGTAGTTTCCTATTCAATTTGTCGAGTATGGTAATATTTTTGCTTTGTTTCGTTTCGTATTCATTTGTCATTGTTGTTGGCATACATGTGCTGCAGGTATCATGGATTCGACGACGGGATTTTCAGTTACTGACAGTTGGTTTATCAACGTACAGCTCAGATGATAGGTTTCTCGTTGAACATGCACGACATATGGGACACTGGTCATTACGAATCAAATCGGTTCGTGAGGAGGATCGAGGACTGTACGAGTGCCAATTATCAATCCATCCGACTCAATCAATATTCATTGAGCTGAAAGTCGTTGGTAAGTGTGTTTTGCAATATATGAAAATTTATTCTGGGCACCATGGAGAACAATTCGAAAATCATCATCTTTTTCTGCACACCTTTTGGGTGGTTAGTGTAAATGCGTTGAAAATCCTTGAGTTGATTTTCCGTACGGCAAAAGAAGGAAATGATTTTTTGTTTGTTTGCCATCACTTGTGATTCGTTGCCCTTGTATCATGCAATAATCTCATTCTCGTTTATTCAAATGACGTATACAAGTCATTTAAGTCAATTGAGAAAAAAACAGATTTATCGTCGTATGCTTTTTTTTTTCTCTCAACTACTCCCTTCGTTCGGTTCGAGAAAGAGCACGCCCTACGCTGGTCTCAAGTTTATCAACACATTTAATAGGATTTCCTCTTTTTTCCCTCTTTCTCTCTTATCTTTTTCATTGCGTTTTGCATTAAAATGAAACAAAATGTGCAGAAGCGGTTGCCGATATCATCGGAGCACCTGACATTCATGTTGACGAAGGATCAACACTCCGATTAGAATGCAGACTAAGAAGGGCGACCGAGAATCCTGCGTTCGTATTCTGGTAAGAGAAAGATTTCATCCCATCTTTTTCGATTATTTTCTTTTTCCTATCACGATGCTTTGCTAAATTTAAAAAGCATTTTCGGTTCGGCTTATCATTTTCCTTGTTGAAATGGTTCCGCCGATCGATTTTCATTTATTGAATCAAGCGTAAGAAAGTAAACTAAATGGCATAACTTTTCTTCTATTACCTGTGCTGCCGTTGATGCCATTGTGTTGTGGTTGTACTTGTTTGCCATGAAATACGACCAAAAAAAAAACAGGTACCACAACACCAGGATGGTTAACTATGACACACACAATGGATTTTCAGTGTCTTCCACATTATTGCAGTCGTTGGATGAAACATTCGACTCGAATACGGCTGGTGTCAATGCGAAACTACCCCCAAATGCCACCACATCGACAAATAAAAATGCGCCAATATCGAAACCGAAAAAAACTAGCAGCAGCAGCAGTTCGCAAACGCCATCAATTAGTATACTTACCATAAATGAAGTGAGTTTTTTGCACGTCGGAAATTACACTTGTGCACCATCGAATGCAAAGCAAGCCAGCATTACGGTTCATGTTTTAAGAGGTAAAATTAATGTACATCGCAAAGCTATTAAGCACATTTTTATTGCTCATTCATTGTTATTCTTCCTACACCACTTTCGTTCGGCTCCACTTCCTATCGTTGCCTGTTTTTGTGTATCACCATCGTCCCATTCATCCACTTTCTGCCTCTCACCCACTCATTCTCTATCATCCTCACCCCCTGCTCAACCTCCTTCCCTCTCTCACCCTCGCTCGTTACACATTATCGGCTTTGGGCTCTATCACTCTACAACTCTCATTCACATACATATTATTAATTTTATTGAATCGATTTCGGTTGGCATATGTTTGGTCCGCTCTTTTCATGTATTTTCCATCCATTCATTTCGTTCCATTTATTCGGTTTGCTTTTGAACATTTATTTTTGTGCTATAATCTGGCAAATTACATCATTTTTTTTTGCTTCCTCTCTTGTTCGCTTTACCACTTACATGCCGTCATTCCCTCACCCACAATATTCTCGAATATTGACCGTTTGTAATGTTTTTCTTTTTTATTCTCTCTTTTTTCCTTTTCTTCTCTCATCGTCCTTTGTATTGGCTTTCTTTTGTGTGGTACCACCGCCAACTGTGCGCGGGGGCCCGACAACGATTGAATTTATTGCAGATGAAAAACCGGCGGCAATGCAACATGCAAATGGCAGCATAATTACCGACGAAGATATTAAATCAAATTCTAGACATTCTCAGTTACCAATGAAATCAAAGCATATCCTATTAATATTTATTTTAGTCTCTGTTATAAAATATGTTTATAGATAAAAACATTGTACATTCATTTTTAGGATTTTTTTTTTTGCGAGAATGTTCTGACAATGCTGCTACATCCGCTAACGTTGCTGCCGTTGAACCACAAAATAGAACACACAACAGCAGTAACGGCCAAAGTAGTGGCTCTAGCAGCAGCATTATCAGCGCAACAAACAACACACAGCAGATGTAATATGTATGTTATTGTATAATGTTACGAGAGAAAAAAAACGCTAAATACAAAATCTGACTGACGATTAAGTAAATGAGGAAAAAAAAAACCGTAATCATCAGAGAGTCAAGCTGCTGAAGTGAGATGGCATAAGGACGATGAGCGAGATATATATATATACAGCGAGTGAGTGAGTGAAGAAGAAAATGAAGAGAGAGAAAAAAACGCATTAAAAGCACATACAGGATAACCATAAAGCGAATGCAATAATCTCGAAAACGAATGCCAGCGTTAGATGATAATAACGAGTACACGTATGTAATAAAAGCGACACAGCAACAACAACAATATTCCTATAACTCTCTATAGTACTATCAACGGATTCAATTGAAACGCATGTAATATTTACACAAAAAATATAAAAACGAAATGATGAGGATAAGATGAAAAAATAAACACACTCACACGTACAGCAGTACACCACTCAACGGAATAAATAAACTTGATGTGGAAAAAATGCATCATCAAGCAAACTATACGTATAAACATTGATATTGAGGGCGAACTACACACGAAGTGGATAGACGTAATAATTAGAAGATTACTACTATTAAACTAAACGGCTGCATTCACATATGGGATAAAAATATATATATATATAAAATATAAGGAGAAATAAGGAAACTGATAATGAATCGAATGTAATTCAGATTTATCATGAATTGTGTTAGAAAATGAAGAATTTTTTTTCCTTCTTCATTTTGCTCGTTTTGTTCTTTGTAATTTGATTGTTTTTTTTTCTAATTTTCTGTTTGGATTTAATAAAAGGAAAAAGGAAACTATGATTATTATTATTATTAAAAATGGTTGGTGGTGTTTTCATTGTTTCTAATTTTCTGGATCCGTGGCTTTTCCATTTGTGGCTTGTGTAATAATAGTTAAGCCACTAAATTTCTCACTGCGGTCTCGGCGACTTTTGTGCTCTGTCTCTTTCTCTGCCTTCTCGACCTTTTCTTTTTTTAGTCACTGGGTCGGTTGGTTGGTTGGTAGGTCGCCTGTACACATGATATTACGGATAATCATCTGCAGATGTGGATGTTTTACATCGGTTTTAGTGTCGTAGATTGAAGCACGTCTTTTAGTGCAAAAGGTCATTAAAAAGCTCATGCATGATTAAAGTCATTGCGACGAATTGTTGCGACCCTTTTGACATTTTCCCGCTGAAAAGCCAGATCATTTAAGCTTCAAAATCTCTTTTGTGTGATGAGATGGTTTATTCTGGCCACCCATTCGTCCAATCATTTTGAATTAACTTTTTACTGACACAAATTGAATGGATTGGCTTTTGACGTGAAGCATTTGCCAGCAAACGAGCGAACCAGCGAACAGGTGAACAGGCGAACAAGCGAACAAACGAACGGTAACAAAGGCCACGACACAAATGGTAAGTGTATAAATCGGAGACCATCTCATCGTATAATGTAATACGCCATTTGTTTATGCGGTAATTGGATTTCAGCCATTAGCTATGTTAAATGATATCAATTATTTAATTTATTGTTTCGCATGATTTATTGGTATGCAATGACTCATTTATATTTTAATCAATGGATGCCTCTAAATGGCCCGTCAATCGTTCGTTCGTTTGTTGGTTGTGTGTGCATGGTGGTTAGCTGGATGGCTGGCATGACAAAACATAATTTTCCAGAGTGTCGACGGTGTTTTTGGTGTGAATAACAAACACATAATGCGGCAATTCGAGCATAGATGTTGCAGCCTAGATAGATATCCATTGAATATTTAATTCAATCAGATTATGGTGTACATACTATATGACTATGCTATACGCGCGAAATATTACGTGCTACATATAATCCGTCCGAATATAGATATGTAAAATGAATTCAATAGTTTTCCCATTCGCAATGGAGCGGAACTTCACATTTCAACACACAAACTTACACTCACACACACACACACACTCTCTGTGAGTGAGAGAGAGAAAGAGAGAGACAGCCAAACGTAAACGCAAGAAACTATATCATCGTGGCGTTATGTTGGTTTTCCTGGTTGGTGGGATATTGCTGTTGATATTTTGTTGCGCTTTGTTAAACTAATTGCCTGGAACACAACATAACAGAAGAGAACAGCATAGTATACAAAATATTGTGGTACTAAGGTGTGAATATGAACAGATATTTCTTTCGATTCGATTCAATTGAATTTTCGATAAGGAATTTTTCGTATATTTGCCTCGGCTATGCTATCAATACGTGTTCAAGAAACGACGTCGTCTTCATCGTCATCGTTGGCGGCAGCTCATATTCTCTCTCCCCCCCTATCTGTTTGTCTTATTTCCCCCTTCGCCTGCGCGAACGTATTTATTGGCATACGCTTTATTCTCTGTTTATTAGCAGAGAGATGAATAAGAAAAATATTGGGGCAGCACAATTGCCAGATTGATTCGAAGTCGTAACGCGAGAATAGCAGTTTCAACGTGATTGCCAGTGTAAGAATTTACTTCTTCGATTTCTCACCCCCACCACTTGCCGCTTCTTCCGTTGCTTTCGCCGTTTTTATTCGACAATATTCATTTTGTTCGCGATGCGTGTGCATGTTGTTTATTTCACAAAAATATCAATCTAGCGAGTCATCCTCTGTGCTGGTGGCGTGAGCGCGTATTATGCGGGTGCCTGCAAATCAAATCATTCCATCGAAAATATGTGAATAATCGAAGATTGAATTACGCTATAAAATTCGTTCGTTTATAAATTATTCATTGGTTGCGAGCGTGCACACACAATAATGTATTTCCAGGTATGAACATCGTGGCGAGAGTTGAGAGTGTGATCCTTTAGTCTAGTACAGTCTATATACACATATAAACAACATACCTGCAACCATTTGATTACTCCAATTTTCCAACATTTTTTGCGCGCACCGTACATCCATCGATTGTGTGAGCGCGCGCTTTTGCTAGCCTGTAAAAAAGCGAGAAAAGAAAATGTATATTCACGAAGTCACAGCCACATTTGTTGTTTAGCATGAAATAAAAACAACAAACGCTTTTATTTGTTTTTTTTTTGTTCTCTTTCTTTATTTGTTTTGTATAAGCAATGCAAAAACATGAATTTATTGCCTTTAATTGTATTTAAATAATAATTTGTGTATTTTCGGTATGGTTTTTGGGGTTTCTTCCTCTTCATATGTCTTTGTTGTATATGTATTCGAGTGTTTGTTTTATTTCATTTCATTTTTATTTTTGTATTTAGTGTGTCTGTGTGTGAGTGTGCATTTTGTTCGTTAATTTTACTGTCTTCGAGCTTTTCGCGCGCTTTTGGATTTCATTTTAATCGGGTCGGTCGTGTGTCTCTCTCTCTGTGTGTCTCTGATTAAAGGTCGGCTTTATTAACAATTCATTTTTATACTCGTATTTTATTTTATTAATATTCTTGTAATAACTTTTGGTTTTTATTATTTTTTCCTCCTTTTTCTTCTCTCAATTTTTTTTTGCGTAACTATTTTACTGTGAGTGTGAGTTGTGTATGCTGTATGTATATATGTATGAGTGTGTATTGTGTATGTCATCGTAAACAACATACATATATCGTAACAATGTTTCGCTTTTAATTAGTTGTTGCCGAAATGCCGAAAAATATGTTGTCAGTTGGTCACACGGCCAAAGTGCGTAAAACCAATGGATGTGAACATGTGTTCAAAGAGAAGCGAGTTTTTTTTATTCCGTTCAATCGACTTTCTCATATATATGTTCTTTTACTTTTCTGTTCTATGTGAAGTGTTTTTCTCGTGTGTTTGTTATTGTTTCGAAATGTTCAAGTTGATTTTTCTCTGTATAAAACATTTATGAAGCTTGAATGTTTCTCTCACTCACAATGATATAGATATTTTTGTATATGAATATAATAACGTGTGTGTGTTTTTTTTTCTGTGACATATTTCATGATGGCCTATCGGTCTTTGGTTATCTGTCAACTTTTACAAGCAATATGTTTATAACTTTGTATACAACCCCCCATACAGATCATATATCATTCGTGTTTGTTTCCTTACAGTGTCTAGATAATAATGCATAGGTCGGCCTTATATAATCGAAATTGAAGAAGATCCCGATAAATATTTAATGAATCCATATTGTAATCACTTGGAATTTCTTTAAGAAAAAGAGCAATAGAACAACCGAATAGAGAGAAAAAGAGCGTCTATGGGCGGAACATGAAATTATCCGAGGCGACTTTTTGTTGCTTTTTCCTTTCAATTATTCAAAATTAAAAGAATCGTTATCAAGTGAATTAATTCACGTGCATAAACGAAAGACTTGGACGCGATAACAAAAAAAAAGGACACGTTCAGAACGGAAACCGCCCATTTAATGAACATCATTTCTTAATCTAGGATTGCTTTCATTCCTTTTGGGAGGGAAGAAGATCGGTGAATCACCGTGATTTCAAATGGAAACAAAAAAAAACACAACACATAATCTCATGGTTTAATTCAACAAATCTTGGCCCACATAATGTAAAATCAAAAGGCAACCAGATACCGTTATGGTGTTTTTTCTCTTCTTTATCATATTTTCTTTTTTACCTTCACATCGAATTAAGCCACTGGCTTTTCATCTCACATTTTTTTTTCTTGTGTTTCGTGGAGTAGGAAATGGTTTTCCCTTGAAACTGCTTTGGAATTCGAAACTGGCTCCACCGGTTTAGAAGTCGCCTAGCTATTCGAATTCAATGCGAAGTAAAATAAAGATTGCGCGCGCGATTTGTGTTTGTTTGTTTGCATTTGTTCGCTACAATTTTGAAGGCTTTTTAGAATATTTTATAAAATATACCGTCTCTTAAGTAACTCATCTAATAATATTTTTTGTTCATTTTTTTCTCTCAATGTTTTCTTTGTTTTCTGTATTCGCGTCTATTTTTGTCGCTATTTTGTTCATCAATCATAGAAAGTTAATCATTTTAAAATCCAATGGGATGGTGCGATTTTGGTTTTGACGAAAACTAATTAGTCAACAGATTCGGCGAGAAGAAAGCACCGTCATAAATGTCAGTTTCATTGTCAGCAAATGCTAACCACAATAATCCTACTGAAGAAGTGGCAAT
Organism: Sitodiplosis mosellana; assembly: GCF_009176505.1. Classification (NCBI taxonomy): domain Eukaryota; kingdom Metazoa; phylum Arthropoda; class Insecta; order Diptera; family Cecidomyiidae; genus Sitodiplosis; species Sitodiplosis mosellana. The sequence continues at coordinate 1,208,014 of NW_022595254.1, forward strand.
TCTCCCTCATTTGAAGAAAAGCCCTCTCAATGATGCTGTTTGTGAGTGTTGTTCGTTTGCAGAGGTATTTGAGAGATAGCTTGATGTTCTTTTCTCGGAATTTATCACAATTTAACTTTCTTTGTCGTCCCTTCTTTTGAAACGGAAACAAACGTTGCGTAACGAAATTCAAAGAGCTGATTCTTATTAATCTTTATTTGGTTTGTTAGTTCAAAAGCAAATATCCACAAATGCAGAGTGAATCGAAACGTAAATGTAATTCATATTATGTGTGTGTATGTGTTTGTTTCTCTTTGTTCATCTTAAAAATAAATGCTTTGCTTTTTGTTTTGATTGTACTTCTTTTCATGTTTTGTTAAACGTCGCTAATTTTATCAAAAAATGTTAGTGTTGTTTAAGAATTGCACAAGAGCATTAATAAAAACTAAATGTAGTTAGTAGCCTTTTTGTTGTTGTTCTAGGTGTGTATGCATAATAGAATGCAATGACTCAATTTGCATAGACGCAACATATGACATATATGTTGCATGTTTAATAATTTAATTTGTTTATAATAAGTTTTTGTTGTTTTATTTATTTGTTTAAAGTTTTATAGTAAGAATTTAGGCGATTTGAATTTTATTTGTTTTAAGTAAAATTTAAGATTTGTTTTTTTTTATTTGTTGTTCATAAGTTTAATATATATTTTCAAAGTTTAATGTATAAATGTGGCTTGCTAAGCGATGGGTGTTTCGTTTGCGGCACCGAAAAGGCTCGGCCGCACACCATATAGCACACTTCTTTCGAACAGCAAGCTAAAAATATTGAAGTACAGCACAATATCGGTTTGCGATGACACTTTTTTAGTGATTTGTCATAAATTTCTTTTGTATGTGTAGCTATGCATGTTCGAGAATTGTTGGAAATGAAAATTGTCTGTGTGTTTTATGCCAACACATACTTGCACTGGTAGTATTTGATTTTTAAAGTGAACTTTCGAATTTTTGGTTATTGATCAATATGAAAACAAAACGAATGTAATTGATTTCCCCAAAAAAAAGTTCAATTTTCAAAAATACATCCAGTGCCGTATCCGTGCTCAAGTTTTCATTCATGGCAACATCATGTCCACGAGTGAGAAACTAACAGACATGTCGACAGATACACACGTTGTAGCCATGTAAAATGTATCATTGTAGACAATTTTTCCCTCGTCAGTAGAGTATGTAAATGAACTTATGGATGAGTGAAAAACATCCATAATTAAAATTTAAGTTTCATGTCTTCTGAAGTATAAATGGGAATGGAAACGAGTAATTTAACTCTTGAGCACACGACAGTCACGAAATTCAGGCTCAAAAATGGTGTGGATATAATAGCATAAGAAGTAAGAAATTTCAATCTACGTCGGCGTGATGTGAATGCTAAAAATAAACCCTTTTAGCGACATTATCGTTCCGAAAAAGGCAAAATAGCAAAGCTAAGATGCGATATCAAATACTTGAGCAAAAAGTGTATCGAATCAAGCGGATAATCAAAGTGACAAAAATGGATGAGAATGTTTGATTTTTGTTTATGTGAAAATCTAACGATATTCTTAGTCCATGGAGACGAGTGAATGTTCAATATTTTATTATTAGAATTGATGTTGTTTGAAAAGTGTTTTCTATCAAATGTTCAACCTTCAGTGTTTTCTATTCAATAAATGTGATATTTACATAAAACCACTACAATTACTAGCTAAAATGAATTGAAAATAGTATTGCTTTGTATTTCTTACATGGCAAAACGATGGGACTTTAAAAAAACGCACAACCGTTTCTGATTTTGAAGAAATAAAAAAAAACACATTTGTACTCTCTGTGTCACAACGAAACTGTGATAAAGTGGAATGATTGATTTCATACTATTTTGTTTGCGTCGTTTACATTTCAGCTTATTCTTCTTTTTTCTCACAGTTGAATTGATCATTTGATTCCAGTGAGGATGATGCGGATTTTCCGTGAGTTAAGAGCTTTCTGCTCGGGTTCAACAACATCAAATAACCATCGGTTTTTTCTAAAGTCCAATCGACCAACCATTCAAATTTCATCTAAATGCAAATATGCGTGTCCTTTTAACCATAAAAGTGCACATAATGTCTCATTGTTCGAATCAAAGAAGTGAATAAATCTCTACGCGTAAGCTATAAATTTAGTACTAATTTCAAAATATATGTGTTATTTTGTTTGGTGATAGCATGAAATGTTTAAAAGGTCATTTTAAGCAGGAAGAATTTTGTTTCTTGAATCTTTTTTTTCGGTTTTTTTTCTTTCTTCTTTTTGGTTTAAACATTGAGCAAAAAAAAATTGTGTTTGTTTGTGTCGATTAGACTGTGGTATTACAGCTTTTTTGTTGTTGCATATTTCCGCACACAAAATGCGTGTTAGGATAGGTATTTGTTAACAATTTCACAAGTGTGTGTAAGTATGTGTTTTTCTCTTTTATTTGGAAAATTTGAACAAAACGTGCCTCGCCATTTCAATTTGTCTTTAACAATGGTGCGATTTTCAATGTGCCTGGCGTGGCAACAAAATACAATCTGATAACTATACTGGCATCTACAAAATAACAATCAAACGGTTAACAACCAACAAAAAAAAACTGTGTGTTTTCCTTTGTTTCTCCTTTCTTCTTTCATTCATTCGATAATAATCATTTCAGTTAAAATAAATAAAATAACGAGCCGTCCTCTCTGCGGTCACGTCTCTGCTTCTTCCTCTTCCATTTCAATTGACTGAGCAAATACTAATTCATCGTTTTTTTCTCATTTCATCTCGTAAATATTAATCAATAACTTGTTTTTTCTTGTCAACTCTTTTCAATGTAAATATAATGTAAATATATAAATTCTAATTGCATATTGTTACATAAAAACATTTTTTTTTCTTATTTGTCTTCGGTTTGCTTTCGGAGTGTAATTTTTTTGTTGTTGTCTGTTGAAGTTTTCTTAAATATTGCGTGTACAAAACAGAGAATGCTTTAGGGTTTATTTTTGTGACTTTTTTCTTGTTTGTTTCTTTGCTTTGTTTTATTTCAGTTGTTGCTCGTTTTGCGAATTGTGCTAATTTTGTGCTCTCATTGAATATGTTCCGAATGATTTGATTTATTGACACCAGAGTGTCGCGCAAAATATAGCAATGCCAATATTCAATCATCAATTTAACTCTCCTGTCATTGAATTCTCGTCCACAATTTAATCGTTTTTGTCATTTAAAAACTAACATAACATGAAAATTGAACGAAAATCGCGAGCGTGCGCGTAATATTAAACGTTAAACGTTTTGTTTGTTTGTTAATACTTTCTAAAAAAGGCTATGTTTATGTAGTTTTTGTTTTCTTATTCGTCATTTTCACAAAACATGTTGTTGTTGTTGTTTTGTGTGAGTTTTTTCTAATGTTCGTTAGTCTTATTCAGTGGTTATTGTTGCTCAAGTCGTCGTCTGCGTCTTTGAATTGGTGATGGTTCTTGGCAGCCCACGCTAATCATGTTGCTGTGGTGTTTCCTGCAAATTATGCGGAATGGAGGGAAGAAAGAGAGAGAGAGAGAGAGAGAAATGAGTTGGATTTGACCTTTAGAATGTTTGTTACATTTTATGTAACGAAACATCGACGTGTACAGAATATATAGCATGCAAAACAAAATGCGAAAAAAAACGAAAAGAAACGAGTTAATTAATTGAAAACCCACATTTTACCATTAATCACCGCCTAAGCTCAAGGCTTGTACGATTCGTGGGTCTGCTTTGCTGCCATCTCGGAATTCCTCCAGCGTCAATTTGTCGTCGTGATTCTTATCCATTTGATCGAAAATCTTATCGACACGTTTTTGTGGTGTATTCTCATCTTCGGACTGTGGTTGCTGGCCCTGTGTGAATGCATTAAATTTTGGAAATGAAAGCAACGTTTCGATAGCATTGTTTGTATTGACAAAAAAGGGCAAACCATTGCCATCGTGTGTGTGCGAGAGAGAGAGATAGGGGCTTATCATCATTATCAATGGAATGTTTCAATTATGCAATGTATGCGATGTCACACGATGGAGATGATTATACAATGGAATTGGATTTTAAGGCAATATTTCACTTACCACCATCTGATAAATTGCGTCAACGATATTATACATTTCGTCTCGTGTTATGAACCCATCATTGTCCACATCATAAAGTCTGAATGCCCCTGTAATTTTGCACCACATTTTTTTTGAACGTGTATGTAACCGTTTGTTTGTGTGTGTGTGTGTGTGTGTGTGGGTTGGTTGATGCGAATAGTGTTGGAATGTACAAAAATAGAAAAGACAAAATTTTGTGAATGGTCTGGCTTTTATCAGTGTAATTTATGCTTTTTCTTTTTTCGTTTTTGCACAATAAAAAAAAATAAGAGAGAAACGGTAACATCAAAATTGCACGCTATCTAAAGGAATTTCCGAAATTATGATAGCTCCTGAGCTCGACGATTTCGAGTCACTTTCTCACGATAGGAAGTTTCGAATAAAGAGTACATAAAAGTAAATTGAGTTGTGTGTATCTGGGGGGGACAGACGAAAGTTGTAAATTGCACCATTTTTGTTACACATTTTATGGTTCAATTTTGTGCGAGGCAGACACAAAAAGGATAGACAAACATAAAAATGCCGCCACTCCTATCGATATGGAATTTGCGTTATTCGCAAATGGGATATTTTGCGTCGCGCAACAACGGCCGATCCAGCCGCAGCAATAGCAACAACAACAAAAGGGAAAACAAACAAAATTGATGAAAAGATGTAGAAAAAAGCACTTACAATGCAGTTTTTCATCCAGATTTCCTCTTGATGTAACCGATAACGCTCGGATGAATTCTTCAAATTCAATCGATCCATCCTTTTTGGTTGACGAATACAATATTTTTCGACGCCAAAGTTGTGGAACGAATTGGAACGGAGAAGAAGAAGAAAATAGCAAATCGTATTAATGGATTTTTCGGGCATATGATAAATTTTATGGTCGGTTGTAATGTTTATGAGTTTGTGCCCAACTGTGTGTGTATTACGTATTACTACTTACATTATTCTCGTCGAAAACTCGAAATACCAATGACGCAAACTTGCTTGGATCACCTTGTGGGAAGAATTGTTTGTAAATTTTTATGAAACCCTGCAAAAAGCAAAAGTATGTATCAATCGGACGTGTTGTAATCCATCAACGAAAATCAGTGGACATAGAGATGGAGAGAGAGAGAGAGGTAGAAAATGAATTTAACTTACTTGCTCTGTTAGTAAGCCATTCGGGCAGTCTTTTAAAAATCCCTTATACCTTGAAAAATTGAAAAGCTCAATTATTAGTTTAATGGAAAATGGTCAGTTTTGGGTTATTAAAAGTATGAGTGGAATATTTGAAAAGTGGTCAAAATGAAAGTTGCACAATATTGGCTTTGATGGTGGCTTTTCGACGAACATATTCATTACATTATACAAATATA
>NW_022595254.1:1213891-1245138 GCF_009176505.1 Sitodiplosis mosellana
TCGCTTCGTAAAATGTCAATCTGAATTAACGCCCAAACAGAAGCAACTAAAGATTGAATCAAATAACTATTTACAAATCTTGGGTTTGAGTTTGATAGAGAGAACGAGGGAGAGAGTCAAGAGCCAAGTGAATCGGATTCCAAATGGATATGCGGTTTGGCACATTGACGTGCATGAATTATGGTTTTGCGCGCCAGCAATCCCTCTGTGCGCTTCAGAAACCATAAGCAGGTTTTGGTGCTTTTTCGATTCGAATACAGATTCGCTTCGGTCCCGCTCCTCTCTGCTACGCTAAATAATTCATCGATAAAAATCGTATTGAAAATTGCCTAACTCCCAAACGAAAGACACAAACACACAGCCTTACTAAAGGCGTCTATTTATAGTTTTATTTCGGCATTTGTGACTTTTTTTATGGGGGTAAGGAATACAGAACGCACTGAATTCCGTCGCATTGAATCAGCGCTTCTGCATCATGATTTTGGCTTAAACACGATTTTCATTTGCTGTACAAATATTCGATTTTCACTCTAATTTATTAAGTTTATCTGTCTAAGAAATCTATATTTCGTTTTATCTATGTATATGTAGATGGTGTTCGTTTCTCTGTGTACTCATGTTGCTATATTCTAAATGTGGTGAAATCAATTTCCATGAGATTCCATTCGAATTACTTACCATTGTCTTATTTCTTTTTCTGTGACTGAAAATCGGGAAATAATATACACATTTATAATAATCATTGGAAAAGTACGAAATTCAGAAATGGCATTGTATAAATATATATATATAAAAATGGAGAGGCATTGAGAGCAGGAGAGAGAGAATGAATAAAATTGGAAGCAAACAACTAGATTAAAAATTCAATCGTTCTTTCAATATGTATAGAATGTGTTTGAACGAGTTATTAAACGGGACAAAAAGCTTGATGTTGTTATTATTCATCTTTTTTTTTCTCTGCTGTGTATGCGTGTATACTATACATACATAGTGATGTCAATGCGGTAAAATTAATCAAATTTACATGAATTTGCACAATTCGTTTTATTTTCAATAAACGAATTCATTCATTTGATCGAATTTCGTCGCGATGGCGAGACAAATGTCAATATATAACAATAACAAAAAAACATTTGAAGCGTAAAAATAGAAAAAACGATAGTGTGTGACGGAATATTGAAAATATGGAAAGAAAAAAAAATTTATTCGCTGAGAGAGAGAGAGATAGGGAGATTATGCTGATATTCATAAAATACCGAGAAAAAACTGGAGCTGCACGACTGTCGTATGGAATGACAGTAACACGAGAACCACGGAAAATTGAATAATGTGCGGTATGGTGTGTATGTAATCAAAAGGATGAATATAAATTGAGGAACGAAAATTAAATTAAATTAGTGTTATTCCTTTATCCTCTTCTGCTGCTGCTGCTGCTACTGCTGTTGCTGCTGTGGTATCGGTGGCAGTGGTGTGAGAGACAGAGCTGATAAAGCATGGTTATTCACTTTGTACAACATTCAACTAGGATGAATACGGTTTTATAAATGGCAACATATGTGTTTTTTTCTTCTTAGAGTATATAACACGGTGTGGAAGGATACATGTAGTAAAATTGTTCATAACGAATGGAAACACCATATCTAAATGGCAACACACACATCACTATATATATAGCGGTAATCATGTTCAATCGAATCAACAAAAAAGAAACTCTGGGATGGCGAAGAACAAAAAAGAGAACAGAAAAAACTGCAGAATCAACGAAATTGTTAGAGTGAGAGAGAGAGAGAAAACGATAACACACGAGAAAGTGGTGGAAGGAAAACATGGAAAGTTCGCTTATAAATTTTTTTTACAGTCTCTACGCTAAATGAATCCATCAATGCAAGTGTACTTACAGTAGGTATCAGTTGTCAATCTGTCGATCGTATCTTGCTTTAGCTTCGAGTTTTTCTTGCCCATTTCGTTCGATGTGTTTTATGGTCTCTTATTCCTCTCTTCCGAGAGTTGCTGGGCGGCTCGACTGTGTAACAACAACAACAGCGACAACAGAAACGACGATAGCAACAACGACGACGGCGACGACGACGACGGTGCTTTTTAAATTTTAACGTGAATCTATGCTCGTGCTGCGTTTATTGTCTTTGAGCTTTAGCGAATGTGTTATTATGGTTTATTATTTCGCTGTTGTTTCCCTTCCCGTTCAGCTGTCCTGGTGGTTTCTTTCTGTTTCTGCGCGCTATGATATTTCGCCCCGGTGCGTTGTTTACTGTTTACTTTTTCTACCTTTTTTTTCGCTCGACTTCCTTGGCGTGCGCTCACCGTGTGCTTTCATTCGCCTTGGATATTATTATTCGTCAAATGCCTTCTGATGTCGTATGCAGCTTGTACGTGTGTATGTTTTTTTTTTTGTTTCTCGTATTTATACAAAATTCTGTGTAAATCTCTATTTAGACGACTTTTTATAATGATATCACAGCAATTCTATTATTATTTTTTGTTGTTGTTGTTTGGTTTGGTGGTTTAACACTACACTTATTACCTATGTTTCGGTGTTCAACATTTGCGTTTTTGGCGTAGGTTACGTTCCGTTATCGTTATTACGAATTCATACTGAGATGAGATCCCTAGAATTGAAATTCAGAGCAAAAAGAATAGAAAGAGAAAATGTGGAATTAAATCAATTGATGATGGAAATAATGCGATGCATTGATGAACAACGAACAGTGCGATCGCTCACAGTACCGAAAAATATAATAACTGCTCTATGTGTATGCGTGCGTGTGTTTTTGTTTTCCCATATTGGTGAACGCGAAAAGAAGACATCAGAAAAATTCGGGTGTTGAAATTCGTTCCACCACCGCCGCCATCAGTTTTGAAAGACTTTGGTTAAATACATTTATTTTTAATATTTGTGTCGATGTTGTATTGAGAAACAGATCTGTGTTTATTGCTGGAAGATAAACCAATCGAAGTACAACCACTGAAGGCTGATGACACTGCAACGATGGAGAACGAGGAAATCAAACTACAACCACTTGAGGTTGGTGATACTGCAAAGAGAGATGATGAAGCATTGGAATTACAGCCGCTTGAAACTGATGACGATGCAACAATAGCACACACCGCGGCTGAAATATCCACAGAGCGTAATTATTTTTCGAAAAAGATTCCGAAGAATTCGGTATTGAAATATAAGTGTGACCGAAAGTACACATTGTCCAACCATCGAGCCGAGACATGCAAGGTGCGCCGTAAAAACGGATTACTAGTCGCGAAGAAAAAACAATGCAAATATTGTAACAAAGCAATGAGACACAACAGCCTTCGAACTCATTTGCGACATTTCATCAAGGCTTTGAAAAGCAATTGTTCGCCGAAAGGCAATCGTTCGCCGAAAGGCAAACACGCAGGGATTAAATTAGAAGAATTTGAACGATATCTCGACCAAATCAAAGAAAAATAGAATGTTATTTTCATGCTTCAAAAAAACGTCTTTTAGTGCTATTCATTTGAAGAAATTAATCATTTTTTGTGATGCCTTCTTTGTTTGTAGATATTTCAACTGAAAATCGGGCCTTGAAAAATCAATATATTTGAAATGCACCTTTTTTACATAATCTGTGTACAAATCGCCTAAATATATGAAAAGTTATAATGTACAAATTATACACTAATTTCATAGAAGGATGTGTACACTGTACACTTTGTAATATTTTATTCAATGAGACACGAAGTGTACACAGTATATGTACAAATTGTACAATATTTTAGCACATTTTCCCAATTGGGCGGTTCTGGTTTTCGCATTGGCCATAAATTTTATCCCTTCATGCCAGCGAAATTCTTCGGTTTGCCAATTCCACAGCCGCAGTAGCAGCAGCAGTTACAGCAGAAATTCCAATGTTCGTGGAATTACATGAAAATTGCTATAATGAAACCAATTACTGTTTACGCAAATATATGGTTTTGGTATCGATAGCATTTGAAATTTGCAACGCAATTTTCAAGTAATCCACTTGTTTTGAGGCACACAGTTCGATGGCCTCGTCAAGCAACAATATCCAACCCCCAATCCTCTCCGAACCCCGATACAAACACAAAAGCGCACGCATTCAAATCTCCGATAATTCAATTGCGCTTCATCATTTTTCCATTCAAAAAACATTTCGAATTATCCAGTTGAAGGAGCACAACGTGCTACTGCTGCAAAACAGAAGTTCCATTCATTCGCATTCAATGAATCAGTTCACGGTTGGTGTGTAAATCTCGCAATGAGAGATACATACATCGAGCGAGAGTGAGAGAGAGATTGTGTTCGTGTGATTGTTAGACGGATTTGAAAGTACGCACACGTTCTGGAAAATGCGCTGCGTCATAAAATCTCTACCTCCCTCACGTATCAGCGTTTTTCACAAAATGTTACCTGTTATTTTAAACTTGGACTTTATTGTTTGCCACTGTGTGTTATGGCTTTTTTGCGATTCTACCCCGATTCCAAATGTGATTGCGCCTTGCGGCTGCAAAACAAAGTGGCGTCGACGAACAAGCACACTATGTGCACACTGTACGCACAGCGCGAAATGAGACGAAACGATTACGTGGGAAGAAAAAGGTAACATAAGTGTATTTCTTTGTTGTTGGCATTCAACAAATAAACAATAAATAATAATGAGTTAAATTGCCAGCACTATCATTTGCATTTAGATAACGTTCAATGTATGCCCACTTGGATTTTGTGTTGTGTGATCGAAACACGGCCGCGATGGCTGGTGAATGAGTGGTAGATGGAGAGAGAGAAAGAAACGCGAGAGTCGAGATTTAATTTATTTGTATTCAACGTTCGTGCTTTGATGCATCATCAATTTGCTTTTCATCAGAACGACAGCAGCATCATCATTGCGAATTTATGAAAAAAAGCCAGCCAGCGATCGGGTGGACGAGCGAACAAATGAACGAACGAATGAAGGGCCGAAACGAGCATTTGCGTTCAATTTAGTTTGTGTTGTGTGTAGTGGAAAGGCTAACAGCAGCAATAGTAGTAGAAGCGGCAGATGGGCGTTTTTCCCTTCGGATGCTCGCACAATGTCCCAGACTAAGTGGCTGCGGATATGTGTAGGTACCATTAAGCGCGTCGCTGCCGTTGTGTTTGTGGTGTATGCAGCAAAGTTTTTAGCACAATGTGGAAAAGCGTGTGTAACTTGGGGCGAGAGAAAAGATGGAAAAAGAAAACCAGTATGAACTAGAAATTCGCCACTCGCACGAGACAAAGTCGCTAGAAATGTGTAACATTGAACCAACATTTTAACCCACACATATCAAGAGGCTGCCAGCAGCAGCAGCCTTTGGCATTTATGCCATGCATGCACATATACATACACACATGGAGTGCGAGCGAACGAGAGAGAACAAGAGAAAGAGAGAGAGAGAGAGAGAAAATATCCGCATGAAACTTTCGCAGCACACACAATTGTAAAATGGTATACATAGAGCCCGGTGCACGCGATAGCAGCAACATCCGCAGACTATCAGCAAACACAACCTTTCAGCCTCGAATTTACATTTAGCTTATCACGCCACACATTTGCGGAGGAGATGCTCAATACACAAAGCTCGATGCCCCGAGCTCTATTTCACTCGCTTACTCGCTCATATACGATTCGAAACGTTCTCGTTTCACTATTCCATTGCAGACGTTGTCATCCGTTTTTCTTTCTCTACTCTTCTCTTTCGCTATACTTTGTTTTTTGCTACGGTCGTTTGTTGCCTTTGGTATTTGCTACTTTTGTTCGATCCACGTTTATCCGAAACAAAAGGATGAAAATTGTGATGGGCTGACAAAGCATATAGCACTCTCGAAAAAAGTATTCAATTTCTCATTTACAAAGATGAAAAGCGATTAGTCTAATGCCGTGTTTTTTATGAATATTTTCTCTCTATCGCTCTCACTCTCACTCTCACTCACCTTCCCACACTCTACCTTTCTCTCGTGTTCCGAAAACAAAATGAATCATGAAATTTTAGTTGAACGATATAAAAGCGCTCTATGCGAAACAAGGATATAACAAAAGGCGAGAACACACTTTTCATTCGCCGAGCGATGCCACCGTTTTATATGAAACACTTTACCAAAACACCAGCAAAAATATTCGCGAGAGAAAATCGTTTAACATTTTCTTCGATTGAGTGGATTTTTCGCTTCCTACGTGAAATGAATTGCTTTTCGAATGGGGTAAATTAGCAACAGCGACACATCGAATATGTGCCCAAAGTAAAAGAAAATTTCTGGGGCATAAATTCATTGTTATGCAAATTGAATTCAAGTGCACACGTTCACGCACGTTGTACCGTTAAATCTCACATGCCAAAGACCTATTTACGCCGTTCGCTTTTCTATTTTACCCTTGTTTTTCGTCTCTCAGATCGGGCTAACGTGTTTGTGTATAGACTTTTCGCTGGTTATGGTGGTGGTGGTGCTGCTGCTGCTACTTCTGTTGCTGCTGTTATTTTCCTTTTCATTGAATGTTTCCGTTGTTCGTGCTAAATTTGCCTTGATTTGAAAACAAAGCGATTACAAAAAATGAAAATCGCTGCTTTTTATAATATTTTCCAGTTGCTAATCATTGGGTCGCACACAGCACATAAAAACACATGTAACCAAAATCAAAGCACACTGTGAGCAACAAAATTACAGATTTATCGCAAGCAATTCAACGTCGGAATAGCGCGACGCGCGCGGGGAGCGTGAATAAAACCTAAAATTACAATGATAATTACGATAATAAGTTTAAATGCGATTTTATGGAACACACACCACCAATTATTTCCCGTCTGATTATTTTGAATTTTTTTTCTTGGTAAAAACTTAAACCTTCTTTTTTCGGTTCTCTTCTACGAATTTTGATGTAGGTATATATTTCTGGCTTGAGCCAATTGAATGGAAAAATGTTGACGATGATGTTAAAGGGATGGAACAAATAACACACACACCATACACACTATTTATTGGAACAAGAGAAAATTCTTGCTTTTTTTCGTTTTTTTTCTTTTCTTTTATTTCGGCGAAACAACACTTACAACATGCACTGACACTCGTTGTGCTCGTTGCGCGTTTGGTGCCAAATTCTCAAGTTATACGTACTTATGGTGTGCGATGTGGCTCGCAATAGAGACGAGTTAATCAAAGCTCAAGAGCCCGAAAAATTGCCAAGAAACGAACGCTAAGCGAACAACAGCACAAGCATTTTTTTCCTATTTTTCGCCAAATACATTCACACAGAGCGAGAGACCCAAAGAACGAGCATAGGAAAGAACTGAAAGAGGAAGAAGAAAAAAAAATATATCAGGGGAACGGCTAACGGTGGTTCGGTTTTCGGTAACGGATTATATGCGTTTTGCGCATGTCCTTCCATGGTCATACATGTTCGCTCACATTGCGAATGCGAGTGCGAAAACAAGAAAGCTCTCCAGCTGTACAGCGTACTGCGAACAACTTGCGAGCAGCCAAAAGCAGCAGTACCATTGTGCGACTACCGTATCGATGATATCTCAACTCGATTGATTTCATCAATGCCATAGCAATGCGAACGGCATACAACAATATTCGTTTCCAATTTAATCAGCCAGTTTCGTTCGAAGTTCTTTGTGTCGCATGCTTTTGGAACCTTCCTTGTTCATCATCTCCACCAGCCTACACGGTGTGTATGTGTATGCACCATTTATCGGTCGGTCGGGCCATTCATTGATAGACTAGAAAAAACTAGTTTCGATGCGATAGAGATGGCACATAGTCATGTGCTTCATGTTAGACTATCGGAAAAATAGACGATCGATGATAAAAACCTTTAATGCTCGAGAGTTCGTTGTTGTTATGAAATATTCATCGATTGAGTGATATTGAATCGAATGGAAAACGAGCAAATTGTAATTTAATGGGCGAAGCAATTCAAAATATGCCAATAATAATGATAATGTGAGCAAATTTTCATGTTTATATGACAGCGGAGGCGCGCGCGGTGGGCTGTCGGTCCAAACGAGCGCACACCAATGCTCATCGACTCATTTATTTATATACGACAAGGTACTTAAGCAAGAGCCCGCTCGAAGGCTGACACATTTCACAAATAACAAAACTCACTCATCGTCGCAACGTGGGGAGAAACGAAGAACATATAATCAACATACTTGTTCTCAACTCGTGTCTTCATTTTATGGATATTACATGGTAAAAAAGGTTTAGCCATAAAAAAAATTTCCCTAAAGTTTTTAACACGATTTGTTTGTTCGGTACCAACTTTTGTGTGTGCGTGTGTGTGTATTGTGCGAGCAAATGAAATTGCCTCCATGCCTTGCGTACTACTTTACATTTACTTTGGTTCGTCGGTATTCATCTGTTTCTCTCTATGTCTATCTCTATCTCTATCAATTTTATGGCAATTTATCGTTTCTATTTGTAAATATTTTCGTTGGTCAGACACACGACATGTGTGCGATGTGGTCACACAGCAGCAAGTTTGGCCGCACGGTGCCAATCGACCCGATTCCAAAATTTAAAAGCGATGGAAAATTGTTTGCATATAAAAATAAAAATAAAAATAAATTGCACATGTTCATTCCGAGACGGATTTATGACAACAATGTTCTGTATGTGTGTGTGTGTGTGAGCATGGACTTTCCGGTCCAGCGACAATATTTCTAACTTTTTAAGCCGAACAGATAGAGTTTATTTGATCAAATAAACCAAACATCCAATTCAATATGCACGATGAATTGAAACTTGATGGGATTCTCTCTCTTTCTCGCTCTCCATCCCTCTTTGAATACTTTTCGATTTATTTTCATTCGGGTCTGAATTTCATTTTTCATTTTCCAATTTGTCGAATGATATTTACAAGTTTATCTATCACTGCGATGAGTTCAATCACAATTCAATCGTCCGGTTCAATCCTATCGTTTATTTGATTAAATTGTTCAACCCTTTTGAACGTTAGTAAATTCAAAATTGTTTTAATATACTAGAACATCATCGAAATTCGAAGTTCGAAACCGAAATACACACACAGACGAACGCACACACTGCGAACGCACTCCAACCGAACGAAAAACAACAAACATAAACTTGAAACGTCAAAAACGGCGCAATTTCATCATTGCGTATGATTGACGACTTAGCAAACGTTCGGATGGTGTTTTCATTGTATTCTATGTCAAATACATCGTGTTGTGTGTGAGCGGAATTTTCTTATAGTGTATTGTGAAATAAAATTTTCCCATTTGTAACGACCAGTGTTCTGGAATAGAAAAATAAATATTAAGAAAAAGAATTGTTGTAAAAATGTCGAAAGTATTGAAAACATCCATTCCGAGTTTATCGTCGCCACGCAAAGCACCATTTACGGTATTTATTGAAGGAAATATCGGAGCAGGCAAAACCACATTTCTCAATCATTTCAAGAAATACGATGATGTTCGTCTGTACACCGAACCCGTTGAAAAATGGCGTAATGTTCAAGGCATCAATCTCTTTGTAAATAATTTAATTTTCCTAACATTACTTTCACTAGCATCGTCACAAAATAGGCCAATTAATTTTCTTTCGCGCCAAATTTAATAAAAATGACGCGTCGCTTGAATTAGGCACGAAATAAATGTGGCCCCATGTGCAATCGATGACTCATTGCAATCGTGATTAGAATGAATTCACATTCCATTTGGGATTTATTTACACTTTTTATTTATCATTTGCTATTTTTGTTTGTTTATCCACAGGAACTGATGTATAAAGAAAGTCACAAGTGGGCCTTTCCATTCCAAACATATGTGACGCTGACGATGTTGCAAACGCACACGGAATACACAAGCAAACGTGTTAAACTGATGGAACGCTCACTGTATAGTGCAAGGTAAGCGCATATTTGCTACTTCTTAATTGTGCACGCGAAGCTAAAGTGTTTTAATTACTCGATTTTCAATCAATTTTACATTCCATAGACACTGCTTCGTCGAGGCGATGTTGGCAAACAACACACTTCACAAGGGAATGTACAATATCATGCAAGAATGGTATAATTATATCAACGAGAATATTCACATTCAAGCCGATTTAATAGGTAATCATTTTTGGAATGAATGCGGGTGGAAATAATCATTTGGTGTTGGTCATATCATTAAAATAATTTTGCACAAATTTCGAATTGTAATGATGGTTTGATGACCTCCGTTTTTTTTTGCTGCTAGTGTATTTACGAACGACGCCCGAAGTTGTGTACGAAAGAATGAAGGCACGCGGACGCTCAGAAGAAGATTCTGTTAGTTTGGATTACTTGAAACAATTACACGATTTACACGAAGATTGGCTCATGCACGGACGCAAACATCGTCCAGCTCCGGTAAAATTCCATTTCACTTTTTCCAAACGCATTTTTGTGAATTCTTTTACTTTGTAATCGGCGCAGTAGTGAACGAAGTTTGAAAACATCAATCCACTGTATATTTCATGACTCATGCTTTTCTCATTCGATTGCTTTGTTTTTGCGTATTTCAGGTGTTAGTGCTGAATGCAGATTTGGATATGGATAAAATATGTGACGAATACGTTCGATCCGAAAGCAGTATATTGCGTTCACAGGGTCAATTCATATCGACAAATTGAAAAATGGCGAATATTCTGCACTCATTTGTAACGGCAGGAAAACGTCTCTGGGATAAATTCAGTTCATCCAAGTAGTTAACGTTAAGCATCATAGTAAAACACAATTACACGTTATTTATATAGTTACCTTACATTCACCGAGATTTACTTACTTTGTTTTTGTACAATGGCCAAACTCACCGCTCAATTTCGACTAATGTGCATTTAAGCGAATAAAATAAAGAATTAAGATTTGCAGTAAACTATTCTTGACTTGAGTTTTTATTTCAATGTGGATTTTTTTTTCTTCATTTATTTTTATTTCATTTAACAAGAACGTAATTTGTGTTTTTCATCAAAACTCAGTTTAAAAGAGGAAAAAATCTAATGAAAATGGTATGAGGATTTTTGTAACAACGATCATTTTTCTGTTTGTTTTGTTGTTTTTTTTCCATTTCAATTATTGATGTTTTTCAATTTCTTCGAGTAATTCCTTGGCATCATCTTGGGTTTTGACACGAATCAAGACAGACTTGGGTTTGGGTTCGGATTCTGGTGTTGGTATACACACGAGTACGACGTTATTTTTGAGTTGTTTGGCGGGACTGGCTGATGACAGTAGAATATTAAGTAAAATGTTGCCCAAATTCGTATCGGCACGAACAATCAGCTGCACCTTATCGTCCTTCACATTCTTTAGATACAATGTACCAGTGCCACGATCCTTGTAATCACCGGCATCCTTAACAAACACCTTGCATCGCTTCGAATAGAAGCTTTCATCTTCAACGACTGGCTTGTACTCCACCTTCGGTGGCTCATCATCTTCGTCTTCGGCATTTTCTGTGTTGCCATTTGTACCGCCGTCCGTTTTCTTGTCACTCTCAGCCGGTTTCGTTGTTTGAATTGCGCTCGAAAATGAGAAACCAGACGATCCCGTGCCAAATGTGGTTGATGGCTTACCAAACGAAAACATTGGAGTGGCCGATGAGCTTTGCGTTGGCGCCACAACAATTGAAGATGCAGCGATGCTGGCGGTCGTACTTTCTGCATCAGCGGTCGTTGTGGGTTTGGGCACGTTGAATGAAAACGAAAACGATGCCGTTGGAGCTGTGCTGGCTGTACTGTTTGCATGATTTGTTTTGGCCGGCGATTCTGCTGTAGCATTTTTGTTCTTGCCTTCCAACTCTTTCACGTATTTCTCGTAATCCTTGAAAATTGGCGTAAGAATGCACGCTTGGCCACTTTCAATGTGACCTTTGATGCAGCTCAACACCGCATCGTTCAATTCCTTGAGTTTCGTTACGAATTCCGACGATTTGCTATCATCGACTTTCAGTTGACCACCAAACGATGGTGTTGTAACGCTTGAAGATGCACTGAATGGAGCACTGGCCGCCGGTGGTTGCGATGAAAAACTACTACCAAAACTGAACATCGGTTTGGATGGTGCTGCATCGCTACCGAGTGTCGATGATTTATTTGAAAGCAATGAGAAACCAGAAAATACTGACACCGGTTTTGCGCTCGATTCATTGCCATCCGTTTCGTCCGAACGAATACGTCGCTTTGCCACACGAATCACACGTTGTTTCATTTCACTTTCGTCGGCCTTCTGAAATTGACCGACTTCGTCTCTCTCAAGCTCTTCATCCCAATTATTCTGTGTTAACTGTTGATCGGGTCGCCGTTTTGCCATCGTATTTTTTTTCGTCACCAAAATTTTTTTGTTCTCCTCTTGTGTTTTAAAACGGTAAACTCTTTATTGACTTCAACTATTCGCCGATTATGATGGAGTCAAATGCAATTTGTTGGATTTTCTGTGCAGATTTTTTTAAAATTTTAGTGTGAATAAAAACTACGGCGTGCCGTTTGAAACAAAATAATGCTGTTGAATAAAATGTGACGTTTTATGAAACGACAGAATTCATGCAATCGATGTGACATTGAAAACCGAACCGAATGGGTGCGTTCACCGTACAAACTTGAAATGCGTTCAAGTGTATTTCGTTTTGTATTTTGTTTTTGGTTTCAATTGGTATTTATTCCATTGAATCGATTTTTATATAAACAAAGCACATTTCAATTGAAAATCCAATCAATATTTTCCATAATGTTTTTTATTTTTCATTCCATGTTTTGATATTTTTGTTCTGCCACTATATTTGCAGGTTATATTCAGTTTCGGAGAGAGTATATCGGCGTTCATGCAAACCAAACATAGCAAATGTCATCACAGTCTCAGTTCAATATACATAGATTCACATACATCACGCATTGCCTATATTGCTTGTTTTGTGTATTCTCAATGCGAACACCAAGCTATAGCAATCGATTTATTACTTTTTTTGACGACTTTTTTCCGATTCGCTAGAATTTTGTTTGTGTTTTATAGTGTTTATTTTTATTTTACAAATATTGGTATTGCGTTACAATACGTTGTTGCATTTTATTGACTTGTAGATTCGCGTTTAGGTTTTGTATTTATTGATCGCGGTGTACAAAAGCTAAAGTGTGTCTATAGCCGACAATCTCAATACGGCTGGTTATATTTATAACAAAACTTCCATGAGCTTGCCGCATTTTCACTTGATATTATGCTAAAAATCACGTTAGCAGCAGAATGTTTTACTATAAGTTGACGACGATTTTGTTGATCGTTCTATTGGTGTTGTGCCGTAACTGTCGATCTTTCCGCTCCGATTACAATAATGGATCGGTTCGTGTTAATAAGTGTTGTGAACCAAATGAGATTCTCGTAGATTTAAGGTGTGCGAATGCGAATGAATCGAATCAAGGTATGAATAAAATGCCATCAATTTTTTCATATGAGTGTTTTAATCGAACAAAGAAAAACCAATTCAATTTTGTAATGAAATGAGTATTTCCCGTCGGAATGTCTAATTACAAGTAATGTTGTTTCGTTGTTGTTGTTCATGTTTAGAAGTGTGGTCTCCGATATTTACCGGGTTTGATGGAAAGGCAAATGCTCAAGTGCCTGGATTTTGGTTTGCTGTCGGTATACCACAATGCAGCCAAAAACAAATGTGGCCCATTTATTACTATCCAACGGTAAAAACACCAATTTTCCTTTAGTAGTGCTTTAAATACCAAATTTGTTTCCACTTTCAATGCCAGTTTTTTGCCCGATTAGCAAAAAAACTTAATGAGTCATGCTTAAAGTTTCGTATTTTATTTACGCTCATGAATATGAATTAAGTGTGCTTTTTGATCAATGAAACTTATTAAATTCATTAGAGTCGCGATCGCCTAGCGCTGTTACCTGATGGCAGACTACGTCACTACATTCAAAATTCCGATGATGACGACAACGCAGCATTCGATAGTGATGTTGAAAAGTCGGAAGAAACGATGCTGTACGACTACGCACAAGGCCAATATTGTATGGATAGGGTGCGTACAAAATGTTTACTAAACAAAAACAAACGCTGAATAGCGTTCGGTGAATACAATCGGATTGAATTGATTAATCAAATAATCAAACGATTTACATGCAAAATATTGAAAAATGTTACATCTAAAAATGATTGCAGGCGGTCGCAACCAAGGGCATAACCTATCCATCGGAATTCGCAATGGTTTGTTCACCAGAAAAAGAGAGCAATTGGAAGGATACGGATTTTTTGCTGAGAAAAGTGGTGAATCCCGTGTGTCATGGCATTTCGATTACAATCCTTTTGGTCGTTGGAATTTGCTATTTTGTCGTTCCGTCACTGAGGTTAGTCGTACAAATCCATGTTTCCAAACGATATGGATTTCCAAATTCGAAAACAATGAAAAACTGAATATTAAAAGATTTTCTTATTTAAAAAGAAAAAAATAAATAAACAAAGCCCTTTAAATGATTTCATTTATATCAAATGATATCAAAACGAAGAAAATAAATGCCCATTTTTAATTCACAGAGATTTGGTTGGGAATATTATCACAACGATAACATGTTGCCTTATCGTCGGCCAAGTAGCCAATCTTATGCGCATTTTTACCGAGTTCCGGAACCATTTCAATTTCTTGATCTTGGGTAATTACTTTTTCCTTTTTCCTTTGACTTAGTTTGATAATAAATGGGGCCAATAGCCTTATATTCATGTACAACAAATTAAGAGATATATTTTTTCCTTATTGTATTCAATTCCGCAGACATTCTAGCCGAAGTGAGTGTAATGGCAACGTTCTTTTGGCTGAGCAGTTTGGGTTACTTCATCTGGAAGACTTTTCGTCAACGAAACGTGTTTCTCCGGGTCACCGATGGCAAAAAGTATTGTTGGTACTCGTTTTATGCATGGGGCTCAACTCTTTGTATGGCATCACTGGGTACATTCGCCCATCTATTCCTCGACATAAACATACCAAAGAAAAATTCCCTGGTCGATGAACATGAAACAATAGGTGCTTGATTGATATTTTATTTCACCTGAATTCATTTTTTTTATCGTAAAATATCAATTTTCTCCAATTTTTTCCATTCTCATATCAACAGGTGTGTTGTGTTTGTTGGTGTTTTTTGTCACAAATTGTATTGTCATCGGCTTGAGTATATATTTCTATGTCTCCACACAAAATTATCTAAGCAATCGTCTAAATGCTTCCTACGGACGAATTCACCATAAGCTCAAGTCCAAGTAAACAACATTTCTAGTTTTTCCAAACAAGTTCATTTTATCTTATCTACATTTCTGTTCCAATTTCAGTTTTATTATGTTTGCGTTGCTGTTAATTTTGCTAACAGTTTCATATGTACTAACGCTTATTTCGTGGATTGAATACGAAGGCATGTTTTATATAAATCTAGCGATCAGCGCAATTCAGGCGCCGCTTGTTCTGTATATTTGTGTGCTGCGACAAAAGCATGTCACCTATTTACTGCAAAAAGCGTGCTGTTCGAAACAACCACTATCCGGTGCTGATTGGGGTGATGAAATGACCTACATCAATACGGCCCATTAAAATGTAATGCGACAAAGTGAAATTGAGATTTATAAGTTGATTGGCATAATTTAAAATGATACCCACATATTTATAACAAAGAATCTCCTATCGATTAATATCCAATTAAGTGTATACTGAATATTGTAGTTTTAAGCAGCTTATCCATTTTTAAGACGCATTTATAATAGAATATTTGACCCTTTTTGGACAAACATTGTAAAATCATATCAGGCACAAATTTAAAAAAAATTCGAATTTCTTATTATGGACAACCGACTTCCCAATGGGAAAGCAAAGAACCGTGTCCCATTTGGGCCATTTTGTACAGAGTTCTAATGCATATCATCTTAAAGGGTATTGTGTGTAGATAAATTATATATAGATACCCAACCCCTAAATTGTGAGGAAAGGGGTTAAAATTGGGAATATGTTGCCAACCCCAAAATAAAGGTATCACTTTCCAGTAGTACTCATGAATACCTATCCAAAGGTATACATAATATTTCCATTTGTGCATAGTAAATGAAAAATACCGTTATATGAAAAAATGTTATTTTTTGGGTAAAAAAATCATATTATACCCATTTTCTGGGGCTGGGGCAAGGGCTATCACTTGGGTATGTTCAACAAAGTTGTACAGCGTTCTAAGGAGAATAATATTGCTCCAAACTTTTTTGCCCCATCTCCTTCAATAACGGGTCTACGGCCCTTTACTCTCATAAAATTTTAGCCTGGTACAAAGGGCGGTGTTCCTTTTTGTGTCGTACGATGTTTATCAATAAGACTTATACCGAGGAACAGTGGGGCGTAGTGAGTATGTCGATAATATCAAGGTTGACCTGCCCTACAGGGTGTAAACGGGATGTTATAGGGGTGAGTAATTTTTTCAATACCGACACATTGTTGGTCAAGAAATAAACCATTTAGTGGATAACTATGTATGGACGAAGTGTTCAGGACGTTGCATAATATCTTGGGTGAGGTCGCCCTCCATCCCTTTGGCCAAAAAAGGGTCAAACATGCCTCATATGTTTGTTTTGGTGATTTTGTGCATTTTTTGGCCCTCTTTCGGGCCAAACTGTGGAGGGCGACCTCACCCAAGATACTATGCAACGTCCTGAACACTTCGTCCATACATAGTTATCCACTAAATGGTTTATTTCTTGTCCAACAATGTGTCGGTATTGAAAAAATTACTCACCCCTATAACATCCCGTTTACACCCTGTAGGGCAGGTCAACCTTGATATTATCGACATACTCACTACGCCCCACTGTTCCTCGGTATAAGTCTTATTGATAAACATCGTACGACACAAAAAGGAACACCGCTCTTTGTACCAGGCTAAAATTTTATGAGAGTAAAGGGCCGTAGACCCGTTATTGAAGGAGATGGGGCAAAATAGTTTGGAGCAATATTGTTCTCCTTAGAACGCTGTACAACTTTGTTGAACATACCCAAGTGATAGCCCCTGCCCCAGCCCCTGCCCCAGCCCCTGCCCCAGCCCCATAAAATGGGTATAATATGATTTTTTTACCCAAAAAATAACATTTTTTCATATAACGGTATTTTTCATTTACTATGAACAAATGGAAATATTATGTATACCTTTGGATAGGTATTCATGAGTACTACAACTCTGACCCCAGGAGTATTGCCCTACCTCCCTTAGTTAGGGAGCTATGGCCCTGGGAAGTGATACCTGTATTTTGGGGTTGGCAACATATTCCCAATTTTAACCCCTTTCCTCACAATTTAGGGGTTGGGTATCTATATATAATTTATCTACACACAATACCCTTTAAGATGATATGCATTAGAACTCTGTACAAAATGGCCCAAGCTCCATACAAAACGGGACACGGTTTTTTCTAAAAATGACACGAAATTGACAGGATTATCAGCAAGTGTATTTAAGAAAGTAAATCAAGACAATTTTCTAAGCAATCAAAAGGCCTTTTTATGCCTAACCAAATGAGGTGAAGTGTATATTTAGGAAGTCCATTTATTTAAAGAAGAACACTAAATTATTATTAATCGCATTCCAAATGTAAACTCAAGACTTGTATCCAAATGCACACACACAGCTGTCTTCAGTAGAATCGTATTTTAAATTTTTGGATAATATTTTTTCTCTAATTTTATTTTCGCAAGCAATATTTTTCTAATTATTGTATTCGTATTTACAATTAATAAAAAACGAGGATTTTTTCTCAATAAATGAGTGGAAATAACAGGAAAACACTGTAATTGATGATGATTTTGGTTTCTGTGTACAGCTGTACAGTATTGCGCTTGAACAGGCCAATATATGATCCTTTTCCGGGCGGAATTGGCCAATCAACAAAATGGTAATTGCGTCCGACTTAAAAAACAAATTGTCCAGATGTGAACCTTCTGAATTTATGGAAGGTAGATTCGATGCGTTCAAACATTCTACAGATATTCGATGTATCTCCTAGTTCATGACAAATTCATCATTACTATCAAATCTGATTGACCAACCTAGCCATAGATCTGAAGTTAATTTGAATTTTATTGAAATTGGTTTCTTGAAATATATAGCGACAAAGCTAAAAAAGAAACAAAATCTGGTTCTGTGTTTACGAATAGCTCAACTATATCGACGGAGAATTGAAATTGAGCTATTCGTTGCTCAGTTCTTCCATATAAAACATTGGATGCATTGAATGAATAAAAATGCAAATTTTCGTTATCCCAGAATGGTGTGGAATATTTAAAAGAAACGACAATAAATATTCTTCAATAAATTCGTCTCATAAAAAACATATATATTGAATAAATTGAAAAAGAACAGATTTATTCTTCATTTTTGTTGTTGAAAAAACAATGTGTATTAATTCAAAGAAAATTCCACCGTTCATGGATTTAATGTCAGTTTGGTGTAGTAGCCTAGATTTTCTATTTTGGAAATTTTCGATTTCACAAAACTATCCAATTATATAGGTTTACGGAGACCAACGTCCAAATCTTCAATATTTGTCAACACAGAACATAGTTGAAATAATCTATTTATTCCATCGCTTACTCCGGTCAGTGTAATTGATTTCAAGTGTTTATTCTCGGTTATTAAGTCAAAAACACACGATGGTATGGTGCTATCTTTAGAACAACAACACTCAAATCTTTCAAGTTTGCCAAAGGTGAACGGAATGTATGTAAGTTTAGAGTTTGGCTGCAAATTGAAATCAATAACACTGTCCAAGCGATGTCGTTGAACATTATTGGTTATTGCTATAGTGCAAATCTCATTATTAAAGAGAAGCATTTAAGTGTTGGCAAATGAACATCTTGAAACATAAAACGGGTGAATTCATAGTGATAACATATATGTAGCTTTTCAGCAATTTACCCATTTCGTTTTCTTCAAAATTTGAACCTTTGTTCAAATGATCCTTACACTTATAGGTATAAATACATAAATATTTCGCATTTTCGCACAGGAGATACTGAACAGTGTCGAATCAAAAAAATCATTCTGCAATATTTATACCGATTCTAAATTATTGCCATTGTGACTATTTTCCATTCTATTTTATTATTTGGATCCATTTTAATTTCGTCCAAAAATTACAATTTCAGAGCATGCAACATAATTGACAACGGTTTTCATTGAATTTGACAGTTTTGACAAGTGAACAATTGAACAACTATACAAACATATATACATTGTTAGCGCCATGGAATGTCATTGTAAGAAAGAGTTCATTTTTTTCCAGTACAAAAATTCACATTTTTGAATAATTTTTTTTCTCCAATTTTATTTTCGCAAGCAATATTTCTAACATAACGTATACTATACGTATTGTATTTACAATTAACAAAAACGAGGATTTTTTTCTCAATAAACTATAGTTATAGTGAAAATAATAGGAAACTTCGTTGTAGACGATTTTATTTCTGGTGAAATGTGTTTAAAAATGTCGAATGCAATCGATGTCGGCAAATAAATTAGTATTTGGATTAAATGCTTTGGGCTCAGTCATCAAAGAGTGGAGTAACAGCTCGCAAAAAGTTTTTCTCGAATTCTTCCTCGGAGAAACGATCGCATGAAGATCTGTAAAAAGAAAAATGTCATAATCATGCGATAAGACTTCAATTTGTTGAAATTGAATATTTGGACAACAAACCTGGCAGCAATGCGTATAGTATCATTCTCCTCATTGCTGTTGTACAGTATGTTTGCGATACAATGGGCATAATCAAGCGCATCAACGGCCAATAATCCAGTTCGACTGCCTTCGGATGTTTCAATTATATCCATTAGCGGACCCCCTGATCTGTTGAAAATGAGTTAAACATACAAATTGACCACGTTTCCTATTTATCATCACCATTAATATCACAAACCTGTTTGCGACGGTGACCAGACCAGCGGCCATCAGCTCAACAACGCTAATGCCAAAATGTTCATTCCACATCGTGTGCAAGCCAATCGAAGCCTTTTGATAATTTTCAATCAATTCGGAGTACGGAATATTTGCTTTGATCTCTACTGTGTTTTCCAGCGATAAGTGTTTAGTTAAATCTTCCATGCTCTTCTTCCTCTCTTCATCGTCTTTGCCACGACATGAACCAACTATCACCAATTTCACCTAAAATTGAATAAACTTATGACAATTTGACAAGAGAATTGATTATTCCAGGGGGACAAACCTTTTCCCAAAGCGGTTCATTCTTCTCAAGCAATGTTCTCAGCTCATACATTGCTTGCAATTGCAATGGATGGTCTTTTTCTGGACGAAATTGACCGACGGACAGAATGATAATTTTATCTGATTCAATGTGCTTCAAATTCTTCAGATGTGACACTTCACATGGTGGATAGACACGATGTGTTTGAAACGGCATATTCCACAAATCCAAGATGTGGCCTTCGGTCCACGATGAATTCACCATTACTGTCAGAGCCGAACGACCAACCCAGCCGTAGATCTAAATAAAAATGAACAGAATTGCAATGATTTATTTTTAACACAAACAACGACACGGTTAAAAATAGAACAAAAACGAAACATTGCAGTGTCTCGTACCTTTGCAAAGATGCGGTAGTAAGTGAGTTTGAGCCAGGTCAAGAATGGGTTTTTCGTCACATAGCTTTGGTTATTATGCGCAAACACACGATTCTTGACACGTTTCAGCATATCCGTACTGACAATTGGATAGTGAGTATAGGATCCAACTTTGCACTCTCCAAAGTACCGAAACAGTGGATAAGTAAATGCATAGCCCATTGTGTCGATGAAAACATCAGGTTGATATTGGAAAAGTGCTTCCATTCCCATGACCATTGAACCTAAGCTTTGAAACAGCAGCGTAAAGCGTGGATATCGTTCTGCTTCGACCCAGTAGCGTTTTTGCAAGAAAATAAAATCAATTTCACTCTCATCGAACTTAATGTTGAACACTTTCTGTACATTCTGCAGTATCTCTTCGCCGCTCACATTCGTGTCGCCGGTATAGATTTTGATACGGATTTTACTGTTATATTCCTGCTGGAGAGCTCGAATGGCACACCACAAAACTCTTTCACCACCTCCGCCAGCATTGCAGTACGGATGGAAAATTCCAACCTGGACGACATCCTGCTGCTGACCACGAGATTTCAACTTTTTGTTCAACACGTGACGCCGAAGCAGATAAACTGAAGCAATCACACTGAAAACCAATATGAAAACCCAAAGCAAAAGTATTTTTGCACTGCAAAACAGAAAAGAATCGATGAAAAACAAAAGTCAATGTTGTGAAATACACAGAATGTTTTTTTTCATATTTTGTTCGTTTGTACTCACATGAAATAATAATCGAGATAGTTCAGTATTGAAATCATCTTGTTTTTAGTTTTTTCGTATTATTTCCATTCAAATTATTGCTGGTTTTTAATACTTTGTTCAAGTAAAATTGAAATGTTTTTTTTCTCCGGTGACCAACTCACTGATTTTCTGTTCTGATATTCTTCTCGTTTGACGTTTCGCCTGCGTGTGTATTAGTGTAAATACACGTAACCTAATTCGGTGTTTACATATTTGACATATACGGACGGGGAAATCGAATTGAGCTACTAGTTGCTCACTTCTTCCATAGAAGAAAAAACAAAAACAAAAGAAAAAAAAAACAAACTGATTCATTGAATGATACGAGAGAGAAATGATACGATTTCTTCGAAACGAAAATTTCTTTAAGACTAATCAGTTCGGGTTCACAAAAAATGCGAATATCAAAAACATTTGCTTGAATTACGTAGTATTATGACAAGATTCGAAGGGGAAAATGAACAACAACAATACACATTAAAAAGACCTGCAATTTTATAACGGATTCTATAAATCTCTTTATTTTCTTTTTAATTCAAAACATTTTCATTAAAATTTTCAATATATTGCCCAGTAGCATGTGATATAGTTTAAAAAAAATAATTATCACATGTTTCTGGAGAAACTTGTTTATGAATATATTTGTGCATCATATTTCTTATTTGTTCAAGAGAGTAATTAGTTTATTCGTGATATTTTCAAGTGAAACTTCAATTTTACCGATGCGATCGTTCAGCAGATCTTTTTCAATTTCTTCGAATTTTTCCATTTTGACCTTGTCAAGCACAACCATTGCAAGTTTCACGATTTTCTTGTCCATTCGCGAGCATTTGCCGAAGCAAGAGAAGCAATTGTGGCATTGTATCGGCTGCATCTCGTTTTCAATGGCATCCGTTTTCTTTTCGTAGTCTATTGGGACAGGAAGTGAGATTTGATTGTTGTCATTTGGCTTCACACGAACTTGGAACACTGGCTTCAATTCCTTAAAGACACTGATTGTGGCGCGGGCGAAATATTTCATAAATGATGGACAACTGCAAATTGAAAAATGTGATGAAAATGAATTATTCACTGAATTCAATATTTTTAGTGAGAATATAAATTTCACCATGTTATTACATATTTTATAATTTCCTATTTTACCTGAACCAACTGTTGGTATCCAGCAGTGCTTTTTCATATCGAGACAGCACTTGACATCGTCGAATAAAGTTGGTGAGTTCGGCTTCGGATTTAATAACTTGAGTATCGCTGACGGCCAAACCGTTCAATAAATTAAGGAGAACCGTGGAAATGATGAAGAGAAATGCGATGAAAACGAAGTAACTCCATGGATTATTTTGGAAATTAATACTAGCTGCGTCGAATTCTCCCGTTGACATAACGAGAGTTTTCATCATTGATAAGCCGAGATTGCTGAATTTGTTCAGCTCACCATCGTCGTCATCATCGCCGTCACTTTTTGGTGTATTTTCTGTTTGTTGTCGAACATCAATATTGTATGCTTGATTATTGTCAGCCTTTCCTTTTTTCGGGTTGTCTCGCAACAATGTGAAGAATGACAGTGAAAATGCCAATAAAATGATGGCGTAAAGTGATAAACTCTTCAAAAAACTCCAAGTAACTGTTTTCAACATGACATAATGTGTGGAGAATGACCAAAATGGCAGCGAACCAGCCAAAAGGAAGATTTCAATGGAAATTATCAGAATTGATGTGGCTGCCACGGTCCGACGCCATTCGTCGGAGCATATATCAAACAGAATCAGAACCACAAGCACAATCAAAGTACATTCCAAATAGTTTTCCAAACTGCTTAAATAAACACGCGGCGAAAATGTAAACTGTGATATTTCTCTCACCGCAATATAAACAGTCAGCACTGTCGTTATGCATCGCATCAACTGTTTTATTTCCACCGAACTCGGCTCCTCGTTGTAGCAAAATAAAATATACGAAACTGTGCTCACGGCAAACAATGAACACAGCAGGAAATTCACGTAAAAAATAAATGCAAGTCGGTTCCATTTCAAGAATAAGAAGCTCGCGATGAGCGGATGACGGATAAGATGTCTGAGTTCATTGGATTGCGACATGTATTCGATAGTGGCCATTTCGTCAGGGCACGCATCCAGCGATTTTTTTCCCTCATCAGCCGATTGCTGTGTACTTTCGCGCGTTTCCAACGGCACCAAATTCGTATAATCGAAATAAATTTCAAAATTATCATCCCCAGCTCGATATTCGTTGGTAGTGATACAAGTATCTAAATGTTTTTCAAGTACTTTTGGATTGATGCTTGATATCGAAAGTTGATTGAATTTATTTTTCACACCGATGAAAGCGCCACGTTTCAGAAGGTCAAGAGTTGCACGGGAATTGTTGAATTTGACTGCATAGTGCAAGGCCGAGCAGTCGTTCAAATCTTTTTGATTAATATCGACGTTTCGATGGTTCAACAACATTTGGAAGCACTTTTCGTAATTGCACTTGGGTGTCACTTGATCGCCAATATGTTTTACAATAATCGACAGCAAAGCGCCGGAGTTTTTCAAATTCAACTTTGGAGACTTGAGTAAAACTTCCAACACTTTCCAGTTGCCAAAGATGCACGCACTTTTGATTGGGTTGGGCGGATCGTGTGGTGTGTCAATCGTGGCATTGATGTCAGCACCCAAACGAAGCATTCGCTCGACAGCCAATGGCATTCCTCTTTTGCACGCCAAAATCAACATTGTTTCATTGTTGTCATTAGCTCGGAATAGTTCCGGTAGCTGCTCTGGAGTGTGTTCAGCGATGTGGTTGAGTCCTCGCAAGAATTCCATTTCATTTTCATTGAGAAGACAGACCATCAAACGATTGAAATCGAAGTGGGTGCTTGGTTCACGCACCGGTTGCAATTGCAAATCTGGCATCAATTTTGCAATCAAGGTTCTGGCTTCACCTTTCCGTGGTGTATCGATGTCAACATCGGCATTTTCAAGGAAATACGTTACAATCAATTCTTTGTTTGGTGCACTCAAGTTTTTATTCTTCAAAATGGTGAGAATTGGTGTTATTTCACGACGTCCCGGAATGTTCAAGTCAGCACAATGCTTCACCAATAACTTGATACAACGATACAAGTTGCTGAAGTTGCTGTCCGTAATCTGTTCGGCGAGAAAATTAATCGGTGTCAGCGACGAGTATTTCGAATCAACGTTCACATTTGGATCGCTCAATAAAGCACACAGATTATCATAGTTGTGAGACTCGACGGTAAAATTTATCGGTCGCTTCTGAAATTCCGGGTTTAGCTGAAAAGTGACAAAAAAAATGTTGATAATTAAAAACTGGCGAGAAATCGTTCTGTTTACTAATTGTCTTTTATTGTTAAGCGCCACGCATTTGTGGTGCTATCTAAATGGAATATTTCAACCTTTTGGACATAAAAATTAGGCTTTAATCATGAATTTCCATAATTTTTCGATAAATAAATTACCTTATTAACATCACAGCCAGATAAAATACATTCTTCGATGAATTCGGCGCAACCGGGCGTTTGACAAGCCTGTTCAAAGATCGACATTTGATTTTCCGAATCGTATTTTTCCACATCGGACGGCGACTGTAGCACTCGTCGGAATGCATTGATGTCACGCTTCGATAGTGCACTGGCGAGGCTCTGCCGATAAAACGATAAACGATTGAAATGTAAATTAACACGCATGATTGAAGACACAACAAATGCGTTTGATTACAAATATTTTTCTCATGAAAACCCAAAATATTGCATACGTTATTTTGTTTATGACGATATATATAAATACTTACATGCAGATCGCCATAACACATCAACAGGTGTTCATCCATTGCTCATATGTTCGTTGATCGATGTGTTTGTCTGTGTTTGTGTGTATGAAGTCGTTCTGCAACGATACAAATGACTAATCAATAAAATTCCGTGAATGAATATTCGGGCCCAGTGTAAGTAGGTTGCATAAAAATTTGAATGTATGTGATGATTCACACGCATTTTTCCCCACAGTAAAAAAATCCAATGCATTGATCACTGATCACTGACCACTGACCGAGCTAAATTATGAGCGGCGGTGAGCTGTTTATACTCTGTCAGCATGTGAATAAAAACACTTAATGATAGAAACCAGAATCTAGATACAAATTTAAATGTTTTTCGCTTGTGTAAACACTTTTTTTTTCATGTGTGTCTTTCGATAAAATACCGATCGAGCGGCAACCGCGATCGCCAGATTACTTAAAAAGGCGTCGGCTTTTTCAACCCAAACACTTTTTCGCTTCACGTACACACAACTATTCGACGACTGATTAATTTAGACGAAATGTTGTGGGTTTACAAGCACAATACATCGGGAGAATTAAAAAAGAGCGATTGAAGGAGAGAAGAGAAATAACGATGACACAAGAACCACATATATGTGTATTTAATGCGGATGAACAACAAACTGACCTTGACTACAAGCTAGAGCCAATGAGAACAGGAAGACAACAAAAAAACGATTTTTGAACTACGCACTATTGATGACTTCACTATTTGATGAACTTTAGCTATTGAAAATAGTGCACAAATCGCCCGATAACCAAATGAAATAATTTTCTTACCAATTCACTTGAATATTAAACCACAAAAAAGTCTGTACAAAATTTGGTGCGATCGATGAGCGAAGCAGTGTTTCTCCTTCCACCATCAAAATTATACTGTCAGACTTGTTTTATTCGGGAAGGTAAATATGCGTACAGCGAATATGATGAGAACAAAAAGAAACGGTGAGAGACTGGAATTGAGCATGAGCAGCGAAGGCCGGATCGCTTTTTCGAACTCAATTGGAATGGAGTCATATGTCAAATTGAACATTGTTTTCGTCATAGAGCAACGTCTCTATGCGTTCCAGTTGAGCTTCCAGTGAGCATATGATCGCGTCAGCGTTACGTACCCGTATGTGCAACCATTCTCTTTGATAGAATAACCGCCTTCCCATTCATTAGAACTCCGATTTCACTATCAGTTGCGGCTTGTGTACATTGGTATGCGGCATTTCAAACGCTGCCGTCGTACGTGACCATCAATATTGCTATTAATGCAGCCGGTTTGAGTTATTGTTAATTCACTTTCATTAGAGATTAAGAACCAGCATGTTGAATAATTTCATTTTTTTAGAGACTTAATACACGCTATATCAGCTTGGATAAGAATGGTCACGGTTCACACATTATCTCGGCTAGAATTATTTCAACGAAATTCGGATTATTGAATTTGATTATTTTTTTTAATTAAAATTTACTGTTTGTTAAACTTGTTCCAAACATATGATGCAAAATTGTGCATGGAGGTGTTCAATGTTCGTAGACATCATTTCTCACTATAAATCATCTATCATAGACTATTGAAAACTGGTTTACTAAATTATCACATTTCCAATTGATAATTTGATATCGTGAGAGAAACATAAACACATTCAGCGGAATTTAAAATTTTCAATTCGGATGAGTCAACGCCGAATCATCAAATATCTCTTCTTTCAATGATACGGTTTGAGCTGTAACCTTTCTTTACGACGGCCAATACAATTTCAAGCGTTGATTTCATTAATCATTGCAGGCAGAAAGTCACTTGAAATGAGAGAAGCAATGAGATGCGAAAGAGATACAAATGAATAGATGATGCATCATGCATTCACAACGTTTATTTAATATATGTCGTCACTTGAATACTTTTACGTCCGGAACGCAATTCCATATTCATTCTCAAACTAGTCTCAAAGGGGTTTTTTGTCACGCGACTATTATCAGATAATTAAATTCGGGGCATTTCATTTGCAGTTTAACATTTGATAATCGCTTGAAGGAAAGGCTATATTTACTTATTTTGATGAAGAGTTTTTATTATAAGAGAAAAATATCAGTACAGATTGAATGAAAATTAAAAATCTGCATTTCAGAGAAATAAGAAACTTTTGAAAAACTTGATCTGTTTCATTTCTTCAATAGGTCATTCAATCGATCCGCAATTTTGATAATTCGTTTGTTAAGTTTGTCAGAGAATTTTTTCATCGCCGATCTATTCGACCTTATCGCAAACTTCATTATGTTTTCCATCTTGGTCATTTGTTCACTGAATTTTTTTCTTTCCTCTCTTTCATGTTGTACTCTGTTTTTATTTTTTAATACTTCAAGGGCAAAGCGAACGGTTTTTGAATCCATACGACGGCAACGATGCGGTTCTCCATGATCTCTTAAGCAGGGAATAATAATCTGGTTATTGTCATTTGGCATAACTATGATGCGACAGTCCGACTGTGCCTTTTTGAATATGAAGATGCCTGCACGAAACATGAATCTTTCCATGAATTTTCTGCCATAAAAATCAAACCAAAATCATTACTTAATTAAAATTACATGCATACACCACAGGCCATAAGTTTGGATACCCTTATGAAACGTTTGTTTCTACGTTTTTTGAACATTTTCACTTGAAATTTAGTATTGGATATGAAAATATATCGAAATTCTGACCGAATGGATGATTTGGAAGATAACATTTGGCCGGCCTATGGCCATCTTTTGGCCTTTGAGCTGTGGGAGCCAAAATCGAAGTCTTAAACGGGCCATCGGATTAAAAAGTTAAATACGCCATTGGAAAGGTCTTGAAAAGTAGATGTGATTTTTGGTATTAAACAACAAAATCGGCCGGCGTTTGGCCAAGATATGGCCGTTTTTAATTTTTGGCCGAAATCTTCAATCAGCCATATCTTGGCCAAAAGCTGGCTGATTTTGATGTTTAATACCAAAAATGATACGTACTCTCTGAGACCTTTCCAACGACGTATAGCATGTTGAAATTGGACAAGCGGTTTGAAATTTAAAAATTTTGGGCCAAATTCATTCATAGGGGTTCATCCAAACTTATGGCCTGTGGTGTATATGTATACATATTTTTCTCGAGAGACGAATCCTTCTACCTGATATTGAATACGCCTTCATGTTGAGCTATGAGTTGTGCTAAACTCAAAAATGTTGTTAGTTCATCTTGTGATTTGATCGTCTGCGTATCGCTCACGGCCAAGCCATTCAGCAAATTCAAAAGAACAATTGGAACGATGAATACAAATGTCATGAAAATGATGTAACTAAAGGCATTTGTTTTAAAATTGATGCTGGCAGTGTCGAATTCACCTGTGGACATCATCAACGTCTTTATAATTGATAGCCCAATATTTGGGAATGTATTGAAATCTCCATCAGCTTTGTCATCATTCGTTTCACCTTTCGTACTCTCTTTCAGTGGCTCATGTAACAAAATGAAGAACGAAAGAGAAAATGCCAATGGAATGATGGCATACAGTGAGAAACTCTTTAAGAAGTTCCAGGTAACCGTTTTCAACATGACATAATGAGCATAAAAATACCGGATTCGTAGTAACCCAAATAAAAGGAAGATTTCGATTGCGATTAATAGGATTGATGTAGCTGCAAAAATACGACGCCAAGTATCTGAACCAACATCGGACAAAATCAACATCATAGATACAGCCAGTAACCATCCTAAGTAATTCTCCATACTTTTTAAAAACTTTAGTTGAGATATTTCTCGTGCTGCATTATAAATGGTAAACAAGAATATGTACAAACTCATTTTATCCTTCAATGTGTTGGGTTCATGGTAATTGTAATATCCTAAAATATAAAGAACGGTGATGACAGCGAATAATGCACACGAGGAAAAATGTGCGACGAAGAACCATGCCAGCTGATTCCATTTGAAGGATAGGAAACCAGTAATCAAGGGATGCATTGTTAAATGCTTGAGGTCATTCGATTCTGAAAAGTTCTCAATCAAAGTCTTCACATCGGTAATACTTTCGGTGCGTGGAGGGTGAACTAAGTTCTTAAAGTCAAACTCAATTTCAAAATTATTGTCTCTCGTTGAACGAGGTTTTGTATCATCCGTTTTGATGCAACTATTAAAATAATTTTCAAGCCCTTTTGCATCAATTTTCGGGTTCGAGAGCTGATCAAATTTATTTCGAACTCCAATGTAGGCACCTCGGTTCAGCAACTCAAGAGCATTGTTGTATTTGACCGAATAAAACAGAGCAGTATTATTCCGCTTATCTTGTTGATTAATGTCAATAGTTGGATGGTTCAACCAAATTTCAAAACACTTTTCATAATCATCTTTGTAACCGAAAAATTCCACAACAAATGTTAATGGAGCTGCTGAATTTAAATCCAATTCTTTTGATTTCAACAATATTTCCAGCGATCTCCAGTGACCAAGAATACACGCTTCTTTTACCGGAGACACCACATCTTTTGTTGTCTGAACAACGAAAGAACATCTAAACTGAGTCCACTGCGAACAAAGTCTCTTTTACGCTAACAGCAATTCGTACACGAACGAGTCAGTGTGACAGTTGCCGTGAGCGAGACAAAGTTTGACAGCAAACAATTTGGTTATATCGGTTTAAATGTTCTTTACATCGGCTCCCAATTGAATCATCCTGTCCAACGCACGTATAAGATCCTCACGAATAGCAGCAATCAATAGTGTTTCGACACCCAGGGAAGCAGTAAACAACTGTTTAAATGATACTGGATTTACTCTAGCTTGCTCTAGTTCTTCAAGGAAGTCGTCCTCCTCTTTTCGCTTCAGTGCAAAGAACAGACGAATGAATACCCATTGTTCATTCGACTCACGATCTCTTCCTTTTTGGAATGGTTCAATTTTTGATTATTCATAATGTTCGTAATCGCATCTATTCCATGCTTGCCAACCACATCAGCACCATGTTTAATCAACAGTTCGGAACGGGGAGACACTTGGAAAGTTTTCGTCGGAAATATCTCCAGCTAAGACACTTAATGGGTTTTTTTCCAAGATGCTTTTTGCATCAAGAATAACCTTTCCATTTCTAAGCAGCGCTGACAAATTTTCTTCACAATGTGACCGAATAGCGAAGTGAATTGGTCGCTCATGGAGATTGGGCTTTGACTGAAAGGAAAGAACATCCGTTATTTTTGAAAAAAAAAATTACGTTCATGATGTTTAAACATTAGATGCGAAATTATCATTGTGAGAAACAATAGAGCACCATGATGAACTGTTGCGAGAAACAAATTCGCTCAGAATATTCCAGTTTCAAAGTGCAACATGATTATTTTTTTTATATAGAGTTTAAAACAACAAATCCATATGAAAAAAATTTCATGTTGTATTTTAAAACTGAAATATTCTGAGGGAATTGGTTTGTCGCAACGGTTCAAATGTCACTTTTATTCCTTTGAAATATGAAATCAGGAGAATCTACTATATTTAATTGTTCATCTATAGTCACGGGTCTGTGTGCTAGGTTGTATTTTGAATTCTGGACTGAATTATTCACTCACATATCTACGTAGATAATAAAACTCATACTTATTAACTTTATTAACATCGCAACCGGCTTCATGCTTTTTAACTTTGGATACAGAATTCAGGGCATTTCGTAACGAGTCTATATCATCACAATCTATTGCATTCACTAGACTCTGATGGATTCGGCGAAATGTTTTATTTATTCATAACAAATGAAAAAAAAATTGCATATAATTGTGAATATCAAAAGCTAACATTATAGTCACCATTGCAAGTTAGCGGAATCATTTCCATTGCAATTTAGTCTCAAAAACCTCAAAGTCTTCAAACACTTATTCGGATCAAAGGATATATTGTACTAATGAATGTAAATCAAATATCTGCTTCAACAAAATCGTCCTTAACGTGTGCGCGAGTGAACGGAAAGGGGTACTTGATATCGACCTGACAAATATGCTCG